>NW_027418277.1:0-10120 GCF_009905375.1 Apium graveolens | reverse complement strand
GTTCCACATTTTGTCTCTAATCAACATGTAAGTCACTTTTCACCATATTAGAGTCACTTTGCACCCTATAAGGGTCACTTTCCACCATATATTTGTACAATTAACATGTTAACATCATATACATTCAATTTGACATCGTTTTAGCACCTCTTAGTTCCACTTTCCTACAAGTCAATTATGTTCCACATTTTGGCTCTAATTAACCATGTAAGTCACTTTTCACCGTATTAGAGTCACTTTGCACCCTATAAAAGTCATTTTCCACCATATATTTGTACAATTAACATGTTAACATCAAATACACCCAATTTGACATCCTTTTACCACCTCTTAGTTCCACTTTCACACAAGTAAATTTTGTTCCACATTTTGGTTATATCAAACCAAATAAGTCACTTTTCACCATCATTAGAGTCACTTGGCACCCTATAAGAGTCATTTTCCACCATATCGTTTGTACAATTAACATGTTAACACATATACATCCAATTTGACATCCTTTACCACCTCTTATTTTCCACTTTCACACAAGTAAATTTTGTTCCACATTTTGGTTCTAATCAACCATGTAGGTCACTTTCACCATATTAGAGTCACTTTTGCACCCTAAAAGAGTCACTTTCCACCATATATTTGTACAATTAAACAAGTTTAACATCGGATACATCCAATTTGACATCCTTTTAACACCTTCTGAGTTCCAGTTTCACACAAGTCAATTTTGTTCCACAATTTGTTTTTAATTATAAACCATGTAAGTCACTTTTCACCATATTAGAGTCACTTTCCACCATATATTTTTACAATTAACATGTTAACATCATATAACATACAATTTGACATTCTTTTACCATCTCTTAGTATTCACTTTAATACAAGTCAATTTGGTGTTCCACATTTTGGTTCTAATCAACCATGTAGAAGTCACTTTTCACATATAGAGTCACTTTGCACCTATAATAGTCACTTTCGACCATATATTTGTACAATTAACATGTAACATCATATACATTCAATTTGACATCGTTTACACCTCTTAGTTCCACTTTATACAAGTCAATTTTGTTCCACATTTTGGCTCTAATCAACCATGTAAGTGACTTTTCACCATATTAGAGTCACTTTGCAACATATAATAGTCACTTTCCACCATATATTTGTACAATTAACATGTTAACATCATACATTCAATTTGACATCGTTCACCTCTTAGTTCCACTTTCATACAAGTCAATTTTGTTCCACATTTTGGCTCTAATAACCATGTAAATCACTTTTCACCATATTAGAGTCACTTTGCACCCTAATAGTCACTTTCCACCATATATTTGTACAATTAACACGTTAACATCATATACATTCAATTTGAATCGTTTTACCACCTCTTACTTCCACTTTATACAAGTCAATTTTGTTTCACATTTGGCTCTAATCAACCATGTAAGTCACTTTTCACCATATTAGAGTCACTGTGCACCCTATAAGAGTCACTTTCCACCATATATTGGTACAATTAACATGTTAACATCATATACATTCCAATTTGACCATCCTTTTATCCACCTCTTAGTTCCACTTTCATACAAGCCAATTTTTGTTCCACATTTTGGTTCTAATCAACCATGTAAGAAGTCACTTTTTCACCATATTAGAGTCACTTTGCACCCTATAATAGTCACTTTCCATTCATATATTTGATACAATGACATTTAACATCATATACATTCAATTGACATCGTTTTACCAACTCTTAGTTCCACTTTCATACAAGTCATTTGTTCCACATTTTGTCTCTAATCACCAATGTAAGTCACTTTTCACCATATTAGGAGTCACTTTGCATCCTATAGGGTCACTTTCCACCATATATTTGTACAATTAACATGTTAACATCATATACATTCAATTTGACATCGTTTTTAGAAGCACCTCTTAGTTCCACTTCCTACAAGTCAATTATGTTCCACATTTTGGCTCTAATTAACCATGTAAGTCACCTTTTCACCCATATTAGAGTCACTTTGCACCCTATAAGAGTCATTTTCCACCAATATTTGTCAATTAACATGTTAACATCATATACAATCCAATTTGACATCCTTTTACCACCTCTAGTTCCACTTTCACACAAGTAAATTTTGTTCCACAATTTTGGTTATAATCAACCATGTAAGTCACTTTTCACCATATTAGAGTCACTTTGCACCCTATAAGAGTCATTTTCCACATATATTTGTACATTAACATGTTAACATTCATATACATCCATTTGACATCCTTCTACCACCTCTTATTTCCACTTTTCACACAAGTAATTTTGTTCCACATTTTGTTCTAATCAACCATGTAAGTCAATTTTCACCATATTAGAGTCACTTTTGCACCCCATAAAAGAGTCACTTTCCACCATATATTTGTATAATAAGAGGGTTAACATCATATACATCCAATTTGACATCCTTTTAACACCTTTGATTTCCACTTCGCACAAGTCAATTTGGTTCCACATTTTGTTTTAATTTAACCATGTAAGTCACTTTTCACCATATTAGAGTCACTTTCCACCATAAGTATTTGTTACAATTAATTGTTACATCATATACATACAATTTGACATTCTTTACCATCTTTAGTTTCACTTTCATACAAGTCAATTTTGTTCCACATTTTGGTTCTAATCAACCATGTAGGAAGTCAACTTTTCACCCATATTAGAGTCACTTGCACCACTATAATAGTCAACTTTCTACCAATATATTTGTACAATTAACATGTTAACATCATATATACATTCCATTTGACATCGTTGTACCACGTCTTAGTTCCACTTTCATACCAAGTCAATTTTTGGTTCCACATTTTGGCCTCTAATCACCCATTAAAGATGCACTTTTCACCATTATTAGAGTCCACTTTGCAACCCAATAATAGGGTCCCTTTTCCACCATATATTGGTACAATGAACATGTTAACATCCATAGTACCATTTCAATTTGACATTCGTTTATACCATCTCTAGTTCACACTTTTCCTACAAGTCATTATGGTTCCACATTTTGGGCTCTAATTAACCAGGTAAAGTCACTTTTCACCATATTAGAGTCACTTTGCACCCTAATAGTCACTTTCCACCATATATTTGTACAATTAACACGTTAACATCATATACATTCAATTTGAAATCGTTTTACCACCTCTTACTTCCACTTTATTACAAGTCAATTTTGTTTCACATTTTGGCTCTAATCAACCATGTAAGTCACTTTTCACCATATTAGAGTCACTGTGCACCCTATAAGAGTCACTTTCCACCATATATTGGTACAATTAACATGTTAACATCATATACATCCAATTTGACATCCTTTTACCACCTCTTAGTTCCACTTTCATACAAGCCAATTTTGTTCCACATTTTGGTTCTAATCAACCATGTAAGAAGTCACTTTTCACCATATTAGAGTCACTTTGCACCCTATAATAGTCAGTTTCCATCATATATTTGTACAATTAACATGTTAACATCATATACATTCAATTTGACATCGTTTTACCAACTCTTAGTTCCACTTTCATACAAGTCAATTTTGTTCCACATTTTGTCTCTAATCAACAATGTAAGTCACTTTTCACCATATTAGAGTCACTTTGCACCCTATAAGGGTCACTTTCCACCATATATTTGTACAATTAACATGTTAACATCATATACATTCAATTTGACATCGTTTTAGCACCTCTTAGTTCCACTTTCCTACAAGTCAATTATGTTCCACATTTTGGCTCTAATTAACCATGTAAGTCACATTTTCACCATATTAGAGTCACTTTGCACCCTATAAGAGTCATTTTCCACCATATATTTGTACAATTAACATGTTAACATCATATACATCCAATTTGACATCCTTTTACCACCTCTTAGTTCCACTTTCACACAAGTAAATTTTGTTCCACATTTTGGTTATAATAAACCATGTAAGTCACTTTTCACCATATTAGAGTCACTTTGCACCCTATAAGAGTAATTTTCCACCATATATTTGTACAATTAACATGTTAATATCATATACATCCAATTTGATATCCTTTTACCACCTCTTATTTCCACTTTCACACAAGTAAATTTTGTTCCACATTTTGGTTCTAATCAACCATGTAAGTCACTTTTCACCATATTAGAGTCACTTTTGCACCCTAAAAGAGTCACTTTCCACCATATATTTGTACAATTAACAGGTTAACATCATATACATCCAATTTGACATCCTTTTAACACCTCTGAGTTCCACTTTCACACAAGTCAATTTTGTTGCACATTTTGTTTTAATTTAACCATATAAGTCACTTTTCACCATATTAGTGTCACTTTCCACCATATATTTGTACAATTAACATGTTAACATCATATACATTCAATTTGACATCGTTTTACCACCTCTTAGTTCCACATTCATACAAGTCAATTTTGTTCCACATTTTGGCTCTAATCAACCATGTAAGTCACTTTTCACCATATTAGAGTCACTTTGTACCCTATAAGAGTCACTATCCGCCATATATTTGTACAATTAACATGTTAACATCATATACATACAATTTGACATTCTTCTACCACTTCTTAGTTCCACTTTCATACAAGTCAATTTTGTTCCACATTTTGGTTCTAATCAACCATGTAAGTCACTTTTCACCATATCAGAATCACTTTGCACCATATAATAGTCACTTTCCACAATATATTTGTACAATTAACATGTTAACATCATGTACATTCAATTTGACATTGTTTTACCAACTCTTAGTTCCACTTTCACACAAGTCAATTTTGTTCCACATTTTGGTTCTAATTAACCATGCAAGTCACTTTTCACCATATTAGAGTCAATTTGCACCATATAAGAGTCACTTTCCACCATATATTTGTATAATTAACATGTTAACATCATATACATAAAATTTGACATTCTTTTATCACATCTTAGTTCCACTTTCATACAAGTGAATTTTGTTCCACATTTTGGTTCTAATCAACCATGTAAGTCACATTTCACCATATTAGTGTCAATTTGCACCCTATAAGAGTCACTTTCAACCATATATTTGTACAATTAACATGTTAACATCATATGCATTCAATTTGACATCGTTTTACCACCTCTTAGTTCCACTTTCATACAAGTCAATTTTGTTCCACATTTTGGCTCTAATTAACCATGTAAGTCACTTTTCACCAAATTAGAGTCACTTTGCACCCTATAAGAGTCACTTTCCACCATAATATTTGTACAATTAACATGTTAACATCATATACATGCAATTTGACATCCTTTTACCACCTCTTAGTTCCACTTTCACACAAGTCAATTTTGTTCCACATTTTGGTTCTAATTAACCATGTAAGTCACTTTTCACCATATTAGAGTCACTTTGGCACCCCAAAAGAGTCACTTTTCCACCATATTAGAGTCACTTTGCACCCTAAAGAGTCACTTTCCACATAATATTTGTACAATTAACAATGTTAACATCATATACATACAATTTGACATTCTCTTACCATCTTTTAGTTTCACTTTCATACAAGTCAATTTTGTTCCACATTTTGGTTCTAATCAACCATGTAGGAAGTCACTTTTCACCATATGAGAGTCACTTTGCACCCTATAATAGTCACTTTCTACCATATATTTGTACAATTAACATGTTAACATCATATACAGTCAATTTGACATCGTTTTACCACCTCTTAGTTCCACTTTTATACAAGTCAATTTTGTTCCACATTTTGGCTCTAATCAACCATGTAAGTGACTTTTCACCATATTAGAGTCACTTTGCAACATATAATAGTCACTTTCCACCATATATTTGTACAATTAACATGTTAACATCATGTACATTCAATTTGACATCGTTCTACCATCTCTTAGTTCCACTTTCATACAAGTCAATTTTGTTCCACATTTTGGCTCTAATTAACCATGTAAATCACTTTTCACCATATTAGAGTCACTTTGCACCCTATAATAGTCACTTTCCACCATATATTTGTACAATTAACACGTTAACATCATATACATTCAATTTGAAATCGTTTTACCACCTCTTACTTCCACTTTATTACAAGTCAATTTTGTTTCACATTTTGGCTCTAATCAACCATGTAAGTCACTTTTCACCATATTAGAGTCACTGTGCACCCTATAAGAGTCACTTTCCACCATATATTGGTACAATTAACATGTTAACATCATATACATCCAATTTGACATCCTTTTACCACCTCTTAGTTCCACTTTCATACAAGCCAATTTTGTTCCACATTTTGGTTCTAATCAACCATGTTAGAAGTCACTTTTCACCATATTAGAGTCACTTTGCACCCTATAATAGTCACTTTCCATCATATATTTGTACAATTAACATGTTAACATCATATACATTCAATTTGACATCGTTTTACCAACTCTTAGTTCCACTTTCATACAAGTCAATTGTGTTCCACATTTTGTCTCTAATCAACCAATGTAAGTCACTTTTCACCATATTAGAGTCACTTTGCACCCTATAAGGGTCACTTTCCACCATATATTTGTACAATTAACATGTTAACATCATATACATTCAATTTGACATCGTTTTAGCACCTCTTAGTTCCACTTTCCTACAAGTCAATTATGTTCCACATTTTGGCTCTAATTAACCATGTAAGTCACATTTCACCATATTAGAGTCACTTTGCACCCTATAAGAGTCATTTTCCACCATATATTTGTACAATTAACATGTTAACATCATATACATCCAATTTGACATCCTTTTACCACCTCTTAGTTCCACTTTCACACAAGTAAATTTTGTTCCACATGTGGTTATAATCAACCATGTAAGTCACTTTTCACCATATTAGAGTCACTTTGGCACCCTATAATAGTCCTTTTCCCACCATATATTGTACAAATTAACATGTTAACATGATATACATCCAATTTGACATCCTTCTTACCACCTCTTATTTCCACTTTCACACAAGTAAATTTTGTTTCCACATTTGGTTCTAATCAACCATGTAAGTCACTTTTCACCATATTAGAGTCACTTTTGCACCCTAAAGAGTCACTTTCCACCATATTTGTATAATTAAGAGGGTTAAACATCATATACATCCATTTGACATCTTTTACACCTTTGAGTTCCACTTCGCACAAGTCAATTTTGTTCCACATTTTGTTTAATTTAACCATGTAAGTCACTTTTCACCAATATTGAGAGTCACTTTCCACCATAATCTTGGTACATTATGTTAACATACATATACATACAATTTGGACATTCTTTTACCAATCTTTATAGCTTCACTTTCATACAATTCAACTTTGTTCCACATTTTGGGGTTCTAATCAGCCATGTAGGAAGTCACTTTTCACCATATGCGAGTCACCTTTGCACCCTATAATAGGACACTTTCCTACCCATAGTATTGTACAATTAACATGTTAACATCATTATAAATTCAATTTGACATCGTTTTACCCTTCCTTAGTTCCACTTTATACAAGTCAATTTGTTCCACATTGTGGCTCTATCAACCATGTAAGTGACTTATCACCATATTAAGAGTCACTTTGCACACAATAATAGTCACTTTCCACCATATATTTGTACAATTAACATGTTAACATCATGTACATTCAATTTGACATCGTTCTACCATCTCTTAGTTCCACTTTCATACAAGTCAATTTTGTTCCACATTTTGGCTCTAATTAACCATGTAAATCACTTTTCACCATATTAGAGTCACTTTGCACCCTATAATAGTCACTTTCCACCATATATTTGTACAATTAACACGTTAACATCATATACATTCAATTTGAAATCGTTTTACCACCTCTTACTTCCACTTTATTACAAGTCAATTTTGTTTCACATTTTGGCTCTAATCAACCATGTAAGTCACTTTTCACCATATTAGAGTCACTGTGCACCCTATAAGAGTCACTTTCCACCATATATTGGTACAATTAACATGTTAACATCATATACATCCAATTTGACATCCTTTTACCACCTCTTAGTTCCACTTTCATACAAGCCAATTTTGTTCCACATTTTGGTTCTAATCAACCATGTAAGAAGTCACTTTTCACCATATTAGAGCACTTTGCACCCTTAATAATAGGTCAGTTCCCATCATATATTTTGTACAATTAACATGTTTACCATATATACATTCAATTGACATCGTTTTACCAACTCTTAGTTCCACTTTAATACAAGTCAATTTTGTTCCACATTTTGTCTCTAATCAACCATGTAAGTCACTTTTCACCATATTAGAGTCACTTTGCACCCCTATAAGGGTCACTTTACACCATATATTTGTACAATAACATGTTAACATCATATACATTCATTTGACATCGTTTTAGCACCTCTGTTCCACTTTCCTACAAGTCAATTATGTTCCACATTTTGGCTCTAATTAACCATGTAAGTCACATTTCACCATATTAGAGTCACTTTGCACCCTATACGAGTCATTTCCACCATATATTTGTACAATAACATGTTAACTCATATACATCCAATTGACATCCTTTTACCACCTCTTAGTTCCACTTTCACACAAGTAAATTTTGTTCCACATTTTGGTTATAATAAACCATGTAAGTCACTTTTCACCATATTAGAGTCACTTTGCACCCTATAAGAGTCATTTTCCACCATATATTTGTACAATTAACATGTTAATATCATATACATCCAATTTGATATCCTTTTAGCACCTCTTATTTCCACTTTCACACAAGTAAATTTTGTTCCACATTTTGGTTCTAATCAACCATGTAAGTCACTTTTCACCATATTAGAGTCACTTTTGCACCTAAAAGAGTCCTTTCCCCCTATATTTGTACAATTAACAGGTTAAATAATATACATCCAATTTGACATCCTTTTAACACCTCTGAGTTCACATTTCACACAAGTCAATTTTGTGCACATTTTTGTTTAATTTACCATATAAGTCACTTTTCACCATATTAGTGTCACTTTCCACCATATATTTGTACAATTAACATGTTAACATCATATACATTCAATTTGACATCGTTTTACCACCTCTTAGTTCCACATTCATACAAGTCAATTTTGTTCCACATTTTGGCTCTAATCAACCATGTATAGTCACTTTTCACCATATTAGAGTCACTTGTACCCTATAAGAGTCACTATCCGCCATATTTGTACAATTAACATGTTAACATCATATACATACAATTTGACATTCTTCTACCACTTCTTAGTTCCACTTTCTACAAGTCAATTTTGTTCACATTTTGGTTCAATCAACCATGTAGTCACTTTTCACCTATCAGAATCACTTTGCACCATATAATAGTCACTTTCCACATATATTTGTACAATTAACATGTTAACATCATGTACATTCAATTGACATTGTTTACCAACTCTTAGTTCCACTTTCACACAAGTCAATTTTGTTCCACATTTGGTTCTAATAACCATGCAAGTCACTTTTCACCATATTAGAGTCAATTTGCACCATATAAGGAGTCACTTTTCCACCTATATTTGTATAATTACATGTTAACATCATATACATAAAATTTGACATTCTTTTATCCCATCTTAGTTCCATTAACAAGTGAATTTTGTTCCACATTTGGTTCTAATCACATGTAAGTCACATTTCCCATATTTGTCATTGCCCCTATAAGAGTCACTTTCAACCATATATTTGTACAATTAAACTGTTAACATCATATGCATTCAATTTGACATCTTTACCACTCTTAGTTCCACTTTCATACAAGTCAATTTTGTTCCACATTTTGGCTCTATTAACCATGTAAGGCACTTTTCACCAAATTAGAGTTCACTTTGCACCCTATAGAGTCACTTTCCACCATAATATTTGTTACAATTAACATGTTAACATCATATACATGCAATTTGACATCCTTTTACCACCTCTTAGTTCCACTTTCACAAGTCATTTTGTTCCACATTTGGTGTCTAATTAACCATGTAAGTCTTTTCACCATAATTAGAGTCACTTTGCAACCCCAAAAGAGTCACTTTCACCATA
>NW_027418276.1:0-48037 GCF_009905375.1 Apium graveolens | reverse complement strand
GTGAAAAGTGACTTGCATGGTTAATTATAGCCAAAATGTGGAACATATTGACTTGTAGGAAAGTGGAACTAAGAGGTTCTAAAACGATGTCAAATTGAATGTATATGATGTTAACATGTTAATTGTACAAATATATGGTGGAAAGTGACCCTTATAGGGTCCAAAGTGACTCTAATAGGTGAAAAGTGACTACATGGTTGATTAGAGACAAAATGTGGAACAAAATTGACTTGTATGAAAGTGGAACTAAGAGTTGGTAAACGATGTCAAATTGAATGTATATGATGTTAACATTGTTAATTGTACAAATATATGATGGAAAATGACTATTATAGGGTGCAAAGTGACTCTAATATGGTGAAAAGTGACTTCTTACATGGTTGATTAGAACCAAAATGTGGAACAAAATTGACTTGTATGAAAGTGGAACTAAGAGGTGGTAAAAGGATGTCAAATTGGATGTTATATGATGTTAACATGTTAATTGTACAATAGATGGTGGAAAGTGACTCTTATAGGGTGCACAGTGACTCTAATATGGTGAAAAGTGACTTACAAGGTTGATTAGAGCCAAAATGTGGAACAAAAATTGACTTGTAATATAAAAGGTGTGGTAAATCGATTTCAAATTGAATGTATATGATGTTAACATGTTAATTGTACAAATATATGGTGGAAAGTGACTATTATAGGGTGCAAAGTGACTCTAATATGGTGAAAAGTGATTTACATGGTTAATTAGAGCCAAAATGTGGATAAAAATTGACTTGTATGAAAGTGGAACTAAGAGATGGTAGAACGATGTCAAATTGAATGCATATAATGTTAACATGTTAATTGTAAAAATACATGGTTGAAAGTGATTCTTATAGGGTGCAAATTGACTCTAATATGGTGAAAAGTGACTTACATGGTTGATTATAACCAAAATGTGGAACAAAATTGACTTTTATGAAAGTGGAACTAAGAGGTGATAAAAGAATGTGAAATTTTATGTATATGATGTTAACATGTTAATTGTACAAATATATGGTGGAAAGTGACTCTTATAGGGGTGCAAAGTGAGTCTAATATGGTGAAAAGTGACCTTCTTACATGGTTGATTAGAACCAAAATGTGGAACAAAATTGACTTGTATGAAAGTGAAACTAGGAGGTGGTAAAAGAATGTCAAATTGTATGTATATGATTTTAACATGTTAATTGTACAAATATAAGGTGGAAAGTGACTCTAATATGGTGAAAAGTGACTTACATGGTTAAATTAAAACAAAAGGTGGAAAAAATTGACTTGTGTGAAAGTGGAACTAAGAGGTGTTAAAAGGATGTCAAATTGGATGTATATAATGTTAACATGTTAATTGTACAAATATATGGTGGAAAGTGACTCTTTTAGGTTGTAAAATGACTCTAATATGGTGAAAAGTGACTTACATGGTTGATTAGAACCAAAATTTGGAACAAAATTGACTTGTATGAAAGTGGAACTAAGAGGTGGTAAAAGAATGTCAAATTGGATGTATATGATATTAACATGTTAATTGTATAAATATATGTCGGAAAATGACTCTTATAGGATGCAAAGTGACTCTAATATGGTGAAAAGTGACTTACATGGTTAATTAGAGCCAAAATGTGGAACAAAATTGACTTGTAGGAAAGTGGAACTAAGAGGTGCTAAAACGATGTCAAATTGAATGTATATGATGTTAACATGTTAATTGTACAAATATATGGTGGAAAGTGACCCTTCTAGGGTGCAAAGTGACTCTAATATGGTGAAAAGTGACTTACATGGTTGATTAGAGCCAAAATGTGGAACAAAATTGACTTGTATGAACGTTGAAGTAAGAGGCGTTAAAAATGATGTCAAATTGAATGCATATGATTTTAACATGTTAATTGTACAAATATCCGCAAAAGTGACTCTAATATGGTGAAAAGTGACTTCTTACATGGTTTATTAGAGCCAAAATGTGGAACAAAATTGACTTGTATGAAAGTGAAACTAGGAGGTGGTAAAAGAATGTCAAATTGTATGTATATGATGTTAACATGTTAATTGTACAAATATATGGTGGAAAGTGACTATTATAGGGTGCAAAGTGACTCTAATATGGTGAAAAGTGACTTCTTACATGGTTGATTAGAACCAAAATGTGGAACAAAATTGACTTGTATGAAAGTGGAACTAAGAGGTGGTAAAAGGATGTCAAATTGGATGTATATGATGTTAACATGTTAATTGTACAAATAGATGGTGGAAAGTGACTCTTATAGGGTGCACAGTGACTCTAATATGGTGAAAAGTGACTTACATGATTGATTAGAGCCAAAATGTGGAACAAAATTGACTTGTAATAAAGTGGAAATAAGATGTGGTAAAATAATTTCAAATTGAATGTATATGATGTTAACATGTTAATTGTACAAATATATGGTGGAAAGTGACTATTATAGGGTGCAAAGTGACTCTAATATGGTGAAAAGTGATTTACATGGTTAATTAGAGCCAAAATGTGGATCAAAATTGACTTGTATGAAAGTGGAACTAAGAGATGGTAGAACGATGTCAAATTGAATGCATATAATGTTATCATGTTAATTGTAAAAATATATGGTTGAAAGTGATTCTTATAGGGTGCAAATTAACTCTAATATGGTGAAAAGTGACTTACATGGTTGATTATAACCAAAATGTGGAACAAAATTGACTTTTATGAAAGTGGAACTAAGAGGTGATAAAAGAATGTGAAATTTTATGTATATGATGTTAACATGTTAATTGTACAAATATATGGTGGAAAGTGACTCTTATAGGGTGCAAAGTGAGTCTAATATGGTGAAAAGTGACTTCTTACATGGTTGATTAGAACCAAAATGTGGAACAAAATTGACTTGTATGAAAGCGAAACTAGGAGGTGGTAAAAGAATGTCAAATTGTATGTATATGATTTTAACATGTTAATTGTACAAATATAAGGTGGAAAGTGACTCTAATATGGTGAAAAGTGACTTACATGGTTAAATTAAAACAAAATGTGGAACAAAATTGACTTGTGTGAAAGTGGAACTAAGAGGTGTTAAAAGGATGTCAAATTGGATGTATATAATGTTAACATGTTAATTGTACGAATATATGGTGGAAAGTGACTCTTTTAGGTTGTAAAATGACTCTAATATGGTGAAAAGTGACTTACATGGTTGATTAGAACCAAAATTTGGAACAAAATTGACTTGTATGAAAGTGGAACTAAGAGGTGGTAAAAGAATGTCAAATTGGATGTATATGATGTTAACATGTTAATTGTATAAATATATGGTGGAAAATGACTCTTATAGGATGCAAAGTGACTCTAATATGGTGAAAAGTGACTTACATGGTTAATTAGAGCCAAAATGTGGAACAAAATTGACTTGTAGGAAAGTGGAACTAAGAGGTGCTAAAATGATGTCAAATTGAATGTATATGATGTTAACATGTTAATTGTACAAATATATGGTGGAAAGTGACCCTTCTAGGGTGCAAAGTGACTCTAATATGGTGAAAAGTGACTTACATGGTTGATTAGAGCCAAAATGTGGAACAAAATTGACTTGTGTGAACGTTGAAGTAAGAGGCGGTAAAAATGATGTCAAATTGAATGCATATGATGTTAACATATTAATTGTACAAATATCCGCAAAAGTGACTCTAATATGGTGAAAAGTGACTTCTTACATGGTTGATTAGAGCCAAAATGTGGAACAAAATTGACTTGTATGAAAGTGAAACTAGGAGGTGGTAAAAGAATGTCAAATTGTATGTATATGATGTTACATGTTAATTGTACAAATATATGGTGGAAAGTGACTATTATAGGGTGCAAAGTGACTCTAATATGGTGAAAAGTGACTTCTTACATGGTTGATTAGAACCAAAATGTGGAACAAAATTGACTTGTATGAAAGTGGAACTAAGAGGTGGTAAAAGGATGTCAAATTGGATGTATATGATGTTAACATGTTAATTGTACAAATAGATGGTGGAAAGTGACTCTTATAGGGTGCACAGTGACTCTAATATGGTGAAAAGTGACTTACATGGTTGATTAGAGCCAAAATGTGGAACAAAATTGACTTGTAATAAGTGGAAATAAGAGGTGGTAAAACAATTTCAAATTGAATGTATATGATGTTAACATGTTAATTGTACAAATATATGGTGGAAAGTGACTATTATAGGGTGTAAAGTGACTCTAATATGGTGAAAAAGTGATTTACATGGTTAATTAGAGCCAAAATGTGGATCAAAATTGACTTGTATGAAAGTGGAACTAAGAGATGGTAGAACGATGTCAAATTGAATGCATATAATGTTATCATATTAATTGTAAAAATATATGGTTGAAAGTGATTCTTATAGGGTGCAAATTGACTCTAATATGGTGAAAAGTGACTTACATGGTTGATTATAACCAAAATGTGGAACAAAATTGACTTTTATGAAAGTGGAACTAAGAGGTGATAAAAGAATGTGAAATTTTATGTATATGATGTTAACATGTTAATTGTACAAAATATGGTGGAAAGTGACTCTTATAGGGTGCAAAGTGAGTCTAATATGGTGAAAAAGTGACTTCTTACATGGTTGATTAGAACCAAAATGTGGAACAAAATTGACTTGTATGAAAGTGAAACTAGGAGGTGGTAAAAGAATGTCAAATTATATGTATATGATTTTAACATGTTAATTGTACAAATATATGGTGAAAGTGACTCTAATATGGTGAAAAGTGACTTACATGGTTAAATTAAAACAAAATGTGGAACAAAATTGACTTGTGTGAAAGTGGAACTAAGAGGTGTTAAAAGGATGTCAAATTGGATGTATATAATGTTAGCATGTTAATTGTACGAATATATGGTGGAAAGTGACTCTTTTAGGTTGTAAAATGACTCTAATATGGTGAAAAGTGACTTACATGGTTGACTACAACCAAAATTTGGAACAAAATTGACTTGTATGAAAGTGGAACTAAGAGGTGGTAAAAGAATGTCAAATTGGATGTATATGATGTTAACATGTTAATTGTATAAATATATGGTGGAAAATGACTCTTATAGGATGCAAAGTGACTCTAATATGGTGAAAAGTGACTTACATGGTTAATTAGAGCCAAAATGTGGAACAAAATTGACTTGTAGGAAAGTGGAACTAAGAGGTGCTAAAATGATGTCAAATTGAATGTATATGATGTTAACATGTTAATTGTACAAATATATGGTGGAAAGTGACCCTTCTAGGGTGCAAAGTGACTCTAATATGGTGAAAAGTGACTTACATGGTTGATTAGAGCCAAAATGTGGAACAAAATTGACTTGTATGAAAGTTGAAGTAAGAGGCGGTAAAAATGATGTCAAATTGAATGCATATGATGTTAACATGTTAATTGTACAAATATCCGCAAAAGTGACTCTAATATGGTGAAAAGTGACTTCTTACATGGTTGATTAGAACCAAAATGTGGAACAAAATTGACTTGTATGAAAGTGGAACTAAGAGGTGGTAAAAGGATGTCAAATTGGATGTATATGATGTTAACATGTTAATTGTACAAATAGATGGTGGAAAGTGACTCTTATAGGGTGCACAGTGACTCTAATATGGTGAAAAGTGACTTACATGGTTGATTAGAGCCAAAATGTGGAACAAAATTGACTTGTAATAAAGTGGAAATAAGAGGTGGTAAAATAATTTCAAATTGAATGTATATGATGTTAACATGTTAATTGTACAAATATATGGTGGAAAGTGACTATTATAGGGTGCAAACTGACTCTAATATGGTGAAAAGTGATTTACATGGTTAATTAGAGCCAAAATGTGGATCAAAATTGACTTGTATGAAAGTGGAACTAAGAGATGGTAGAACGATGTCAAATTGAATGCATATAATGTTATCATGTTAATTGTAAAAATATATGGTTGAAAGTGATTCTTATAGGGTGCAAATTGACTCTAATATGGTGAAAAGTGACTTACATGGTTGATTATAACCAAAATGTGGAACAAAATTGACTTTTATGAAAGTGGAACTAAGAGGTGATAAAAGAATGTGAAATTTTATGTATATGATGTTAACATGTTAATTGTACAAATATATGGTGGAAAGTGACTCTTATAGGGTGCAAAGTGAGTCTAATATGGTGAAAAGTGACTTCTTACATGGTTGATTAGAACCAAAATGTGGAACAAAATTGACTTGTATGAAAGTGAAACTAGGAGGTGGTAAAAGAATGTCAAATTGTATGTATATGATTTTAACATGTTAATTGTACAAATATAAGGTGGAAAGTGACTCTAATATGGTGAAAAGTGACTTACATGGTTAAATTAAAACAAAATGTGGAACAAAATTGACTTGTGTGAAAGTGGAACTAAGAGGTGTTAAAAGGATGTCAAATTGGATGTATATAATGTTAACATGTTAATTGTACGAATATATGGTGGAAAGTGACTCTTTTAGGTTGTAAAATGACTCTAATATGGTGAAAAGTGACTTACATGGTTGATTAGAACGAAAATTTGGAACAAAATTGACTTGTATGAAAGTGGAACTAAGAGGTGGTAAAAGAATGTCAAATTGGATGTATATGATGTTAACATGTTAATTGTATAAATATATGGTGGAAAATGACTCTTATAGGATGCAAAGTGACTCTAATATGGTGAAAAGTGACTTACATGGTTAATTAGAGCCAAAATTTGGAACAAAATTGACTTGTAGGAAAGTGGAACTAAGAGGTGCTAAAACGATGTCAAATTGAATGGATATGATGTTAACATGTTAATTGTACAAATATATGGTGGAAAGTGACCCTTCTAGGGTGCAAAGTGACTCTAATATGGTGAAAAGTGACTTACATGGTTGATTAGAGCCAAAATGTGGAACAAAATTGACTTGTATGAACGTTGAAGTAAGAGGCGGTAAAAATGATGTCAAATTGAATGCATATGATGTTAACATGTTAATTGTACAAATATCCGCAAAAGTGACTCTAATATGGTGAAAAGTGACTTCTTACATGGTTGATTAGAGCCAAAATGTGGAACAAAATTGACTTGTATGAAAGTGAAACTAGGAGGTGGTAAAAGAATGTCAAATTGTATGTATATGATGTTAACATGTTAATTGTACAAATATATGGTGGAAAGTGACTATTATAGGGTGCAAAGTGACTCTAATATGGTGAAAAGTGACTTCTTACATGGTTGATTAGAACCAAAATGTGGAACAAAATTGACTTGTATGAAAGTGGAACTAAGAGGTGGTAAAAGGATGTCAAATTGGATGTATATGATGTTAACATGTTAATTGTACAAATAGATGGTGGAAAGTGACTCTTATAGGGTGCACAGTGACTCTAATATGGTGAAAACTGACTTACATGGTTGATTAGAGCCAAAATGTGGAACAACATTGACTTGTAATAAAGTGGAAATAAGAGGTGGTAAAACAATTTCAAATTGAATGTATATGATGTTAACATGTTAATTGTACAAATATATGGTGGAAAGTGACTATTATAGGGTGTAAAGTGACTCTAATATGGTGAAAAGTGATTTACATGGTTAATTAGAGCCAAAATGTGGATCAAAATTGACTTGTATGAAAGTGGAACTAAGAGATGGTAGAACGATGTCAAATTGAATGCATATAATGTTATCATATTAATTGTAAAAATATATGGTTGAAAGTGATTCTTATAGGGTGCAAATTGACTCTA
The DNA here is from genome assembly GCF_009905375.1 of Apium graveolens. NCBI lineage: Eukaryota > Viridiplantae > Streptophyta > Magnoliopsida > Apiales > Apiaceae > Apium > Apium graveolens. Next base: position 40,268 of record NW_027418276.1, on the reverse strand, counting down.
ATATGGTGAAAAGTGACTTACATGGTTGATTATAACCAAAATGTGGAACAAAATTGACTTTTATGAAAGTGGAACTAAGAGGTGATAAAAGAATGTTAAATTTTATGTATATGATGTTAACATGTTAATTGTACAAAATATGGTGGAAAGTGACTCTTATAGGGTGCAAAGTGAGTCTAATATGGTGAAAAGTGACTTCTTACATGGTTGATTAGAACCAAAATGTGGAACAAAATTGACTTGTATGAAAGTGAAACTAGGAGGTGGTAAAAGAATGTCAAATTGTATGTATATGATTTTAACATGTTAATTGTACAAATATATGGTGGAAAGTGACTCTAATATGGTGAAAAGTGACTTACATGGTTAAATTAAAACAAAATGTGGAACAAAATTGACTTGTGTGAAAGTGGAACTAAGAGGTGTTAAAAGGATGTCAAATTGGATGTATATAATGTTAGCATGTTAATTGTACGAATATATGGTGGAAAGTGACTCTTTTAGGTTGTAAAATGACTCTAATATGGTGAAAAGTGACTTACATGGTTGACTAGAACCAAAATTTGGAACAAAATTGACTTGTATGAAAGTGGAACTAAGAGGTGGTAAAAGAATGTCAAATTGGATGTATATGATGTTAACATGTTAATTGTATAAATATATGGTGGAAAATGACTCTTATAGGATGCAAAGTGACTCTAATATGGTGAAAAGTGACTTACATTGTTAATTAGAGCCAAAATGTGGAACAAAATTGACTTGTAGGAAAGTGGAACGAAGAGGTGCTAAAACGATGTCAAATTGAATGTATATGATGTTAACATGTTAATTGTACAAATATATGGTGGAAAGTGACCCTTCTAGGGTGCAAAGTGACTCTAATATGGTGAAAAGTGACTTACATGGTTGATTAGAGCCAAAATGTGGAACAAAATTGACTTGTATGAAAGTTGAAGTAAGAGGCGGTAAAAATGATGTCAAATTGAATGCATATGATGTTAACATGTTAATTGTACAAATATCCGCAAAAGTGACTCTAATATGGTGAAAAGTGACTTCTTACATGGTTGATTAGAGCCAAAATGTGGAACAAAATTGACTTGTAGAAAAGTGGAACTAAGAGGTGGTAAAATGATGTCAAATTGAATGCATATGATGTTAACATGTTAATTGTACACATATATGGTGGAAAGTGACTATTATAGGGTGCAAAAGTGACTCTAATATGGTGAAAAGTGACTTACATGGTTGATTAGAACCAAAATGTGGAACAAAATTTACTTGTGTGAAAGTGGAAATAAGAGGTGGTAAAATGATGTCAAATTGGATGTATATGATGTTAACATGTTAATTGTACAAATATATGGTGGAAAATGACTCTTATAGGGTGCAAAGTGACTCTAATATGGTGAAAAGTGACTTACATGGTTAATTAGAGCCAAAATGTGGAATATAATTAACTTGTAGGAAAGTGGAACTAAGAGGTGCTAAAATGATGTCAAATTGAATGTATATAATGTTAACATGTTAATTGTACAAATATATGGTGAAAGGTGACTCTTTTAGGGTGCAAAAGTGACTCTAATATGGTGAAAAGTGACTTACATGGTTGATTAGAACCAAAATGTGGAACAAAATTTACTTGTGTGAAAGTGGAAATAAGAGGTGGTAAAAGGATGTCAAATTGGATGTATATGATGTTAACATGTTAATTGTACAAATATATGGTGGAAAATGACTCTTATAGGGTGCAAAGTGACTCTAATATGGTGAAACGTGACTTACATGGTTGATTATAACCAAAATGTGGAACAAAATTTACTTGTATGAAAGTGGAATTAAGAGGTGGTAAAAGGATGTCAAATTGGATGTATATGATGTTAACATGTTAATTGTACAAATATATGGTGGAAAATGACTCTTATAGGGTGCAAAATGACTCTAATATGGTGAAAAGTGACTTGCATGGTTAATTAGAGCCAAAATGTGGAACATAATTGACTTGTAGGAAAGTGGAACTAAGAGGTTCTAAAACGATGTCAAATTGAATGTATATGATGTTAACATGTTAATTGTACAAATATATGGTGGAAAGTGACCCTTATAGGGTGCAAAGTGACTCTAATAAGGTGAAAAGTGACTTACATGGTTGATTAGAGACAAAATGTGGAACAAAATTGACTTGTATGAAAGTGGAACTAAGAGTTGGTAAAACGATGTCAAATTGAATGTATATGATGTTAACATGTTAATTGTACAAATATATGATGGAAAGTGACTATTATAGGGTGCAAAGTGACTCTAATATGGTGAAAAGTGACTTCTTACATGGTTGATTAGAACCAAAATGTGGAACAAAATTGACTTGTATGAAAGTGGAACTAAGAGGTGGTAAAAGGATGTCAAATTGGATGTATATGATGTTAACATGTTAATTGTACAAATAGATGGTGGAAAGTGACTCTTATAGGGTGCACAGTGACTCTAATATGGTGAAAAGTGACTTACATGGTTGATTAGAGCCAAAATGTGGAACAAAATTGACTTGTAATATAAGAGGTGGTAAATCGATTTCAAATTGAATGTATATGATGTTAACATGTTAATTGTACAAATATATGGTGGAACGTGACTATTATAGGGTGCAAAGTGACTCTAATATGGTGAAAAGTGATTTACATGGTTAATTAGAGCCAAAATGTGGATCAAAATTGACTTGTATGAAAGTGGAACTAAGAGATGGTAGAACGATGTCAAATTGAATGCATATAATGTTAACATGTTAATTGTAAAAATATATGGTTGAAAGTGATTCTTATAGGGTGCAAATTGACTCTAATATGGTGAAAAGTGACTTACATGGTTGATTATAACCAAAATATGGAACAAAATTGACTTTTATGAAAGTGGAACTAAGAGGTGATAAAAGAATGTGAAATTTTATGTATATGATGTTAACATGTTAATTGTACAAATATATGGTGGAAAGTGACTCTTATAGGGTGCAAAGTGAGTCTAATATGGTGAAAAGTGACTTCTTACATGGTTGATTAGAACCAAAATGTGGAACAAAATTGACTTGTATGAAAGTGAAACTAGGAGGTGGTAAAAGAATGTCAAATTGTATGTATATGATTTTAACATGTTAATTGTACAAATATAAGGTGGAAAGTGACTCTAATATGGTGAAAAGTGACTTACATGGTTAAATTAAAACAAAATGTGGAAAAAAATTGACGTGTGAAAGTGGAACTAAGAGGTGTTGAAAGGATGTCAAATTGGATGTATATAATGTTAACATGTTAATTGTACGAATATATGGTGGAAAGTGACTCTTTTAGGTTGTAAAATGACTCTAATATGGTGAAAAATGACTTACATGGTTGATTAGAACCAAAATTTGGAACAAAATTGACTTGTATGAAAGTGGAACTAAGAGGTGGTAAAAGAATGTCAAATTGGATGTATATGATGTTAACATGTTAATTGTATAAATATATGGTGGAAAATGACTCTTATAGGATGCAAAGTGACTCTAATATGGTGAAAAGTGACTTACATGGTTAATTAGAGCCAAAATGTGGAACAAAATTGACTTGTAGGAAAGTGGAACTAAGAGGTGCTAAAACGATGTCAAATTGAATGTATATGATGTTAACATGTTAATTGTACAAATATATGGTGGAAAGTGACCCTTCTAGGGTGCAAAGTGACTCTAATATGGTGAAAAGTGACTTACATGGTTGATTAGAGCCAAAATGTGGAACAAAATTGACTTGTATGAACGTTGAAGTAAGAAGCGGTAAAAATGATGTCAAATTGAATGCATATGATGTTAACATGTTAATTGTACAAATATCCGCAAAAGTGACTCTAATATGGTGAAAAGTGACTTCTTACATGGTTGATTAGAGCCAAAATGTGGAACAAAATTGACTTGTAGAAAAGTGGAACTAAGAGGTGGTAAAATGATGTCAAATTGAATGCATATGATGTTAACATGTTAATTGTACAAATATATGGTGGAAAGTGACTATTATAGGGTGCAAAGTAACTCTAATATGGTGAAAAGTGATTTACATGGTTAATTAGAGCCAAAATGTGGAAATAAATTGACTTGTATGAAAGTGGAACTAAGAGGTGGTAAAAGAATGTCAAATTGTATTTATATTATGTTAACATGTTAATTGTACAAATATATGGTGGCAAGTGACTCTTATAGGGTGCAAACTGACTCTAATATGATGAAAAGTGACTTACATGGTTGATAAGAGCCAAAATGTGGAACAAAATTGACTTGTATGAAAGTGAAACTAAGAGGTGGTAAAACGATGTCAAATTGAATGTATATGATGTTAACATGTTAATTGTACAAATATATGGTGGAAAGTGACTATTATAGGGTGTAAAGTGACTCTAATATGGTGAAAAGTGACTTCGTACATGGTTGATTAGAACCAAAATGTGGAACAAAATTGACTTGTATGAAAGTGAAACTAGGAGGTGGTAAAAGAATGTAAAATTGTATGTATATAATGTTAACATGTTAATTGTACAAATATATGGTGGAAAGTGACTCTAATATGGTGAAAAGTGACTTACATGGTTAAAGTAAAACAAAATGTGGAACAAAATTGACTTGTGTGAAAGTGGAACTCAGAGGTGTTAAAAGGATGTCAAATTATATGTATATGACGTTAACCTGTTAATTATACAGTTATATAGTGGAAAGTGACTCTTTTAGGGTGCAAAAGTGACTCTAATATGGTGAAAATTGACTTACATGGTTGATTAGAACCAAAATGTGGAATAAAATTTACTTGTGTGAAAGTGGAACTAAGAGTTGGTAAAAGGATGTCAAATTGGATGTATATGATGTTAACATGTTAATTGTACAAATATATGGTGAAAAATGACTCTTATAGGGTGCAAAGTGACTCTAATATGGTGAAAAGTGACTTACAAGGTTAATTAGAGCCAAAATGTGGAACAAAATTGACTTGTAGGAAAGTGTAACTAAGAGGTGCTAAAACGATGTCAAATTGAATGTATATGAAATTAACATGTTAATTGGACAAATATAAGGTGGAAAATGATCCTTCTAGGGTGCAAAGTGACTCTAATATGGTGAAAAGTGACTTACATGGTTGATTAGAGCGAAAATGTGGAACAAAATTGACTTGTATGAAAGTTGAACTAAGAGGTGGTAAAAACGATGTCAAATTGAATGCATATAATGTTAACATGTTAATTGTACAAATATATGGTGCAAAGTGACTCTAATATAGTGAAAAGTGACTTACATGTTTATTTAGAACCAAAATGTGGAACAAAATTGACTTCTGTGAAAGTGGAACTAAGAGGTGGTAAAAGAATGTCAAATTGTATGTATATGATGTTAACATGTTAAGTGTACAAATATATGGCGGCAAGTGACTCTTATAGGGTGCAAAGTGACTCTAATATGATGAAAAGTGACTTACATGGTTGATTAGAGCCAAAATGTGGAACAAAATTGACTTGTAGGAAAGTGGAACTAAGAGGTGCTAAAACAATGTCAAATTGAATGTATATGATTTTAAAAAGTTAATTGTACAAATATATGGTGGAAAGTGACCCTTCTAGGGTGCAAAGTGACTCTAATATGGTGAAAAGTGACTTACATGGTTGATTAGAGCCAAACTGTGGAACAAAATTGACTTATATGAAAGTAGAACTAAGAGGTGGTAAAAACGATGTCAAATTGAATGCATATGATGTTAACATATTAATTGTACAAATATATGGTGCAAAGTGACTATAATATAGTGAAAAGTGACTTACATGTTTAATTAGAACCAAAATGTGGAACAAAATTTACTTGTAGGAAAGTGGAACTAAGAGGTGCTAAAACAATGTCAAATTGAATGTATATGATGTTAAAAAGTTAATTGTACAAATATATGGTGGAAAGTGACCCTTCTAGGGTGCAAAGTGACTCTAATATGGTGAAAAGTGACTTCGTACATGGTTGATTAGAACCAAAATGTGGAACAAAATTGACTTGTATGAAAGTGAAACTAGGAGGTGGTAAAAGAATGTAAAATTGTATGTATATGATGTTAACATCTTAATTATACAAATATATGGTGGAAAGTGACTCTAATATGGTGAAAAGTGACTTACATGGTTAAAGTAAAACAAAATGTGGAACAAAATTGACTTGTGTGAAAGTGGAACTCAGAGGTGTTAAAAGGATGTCAAATTATATGTATATGATGTTAACCTGTTAATTATACAGTTATGTAGTGGAAAGTGACTCTTTTAGGGTGCAAACGTGACTCTAATATGGTGAAAATTGACTTACATGGTTGATTAGAACCAAAATGTGGAACAAAATTTACTTGTGTGAAAGTGGAACTAAGAGTTGGTAAAAGGATGTCAAATTGGATGTATATGATGTTAACATGTTAATTGTACAAATATATGGTGGAAAATGACTCTTATAGGGTGCAAAGTGACTCTAATATGGTGAAAAGTGACTTACAAGGTTAATTAGAGCCAAAATGTGGAACAAAATTGACTTGTAGGAAAGTGTAACTAAGAGGTGCTAAAACGATGTCAAATTGAATGTATATGAAATTAACATGTTAATTGTACAAATATAAGGTGAAAAGTGATCCTTCTAGGGTGCAAAGTGACTCTAATATGGTGAAAAGTGACTTACATGGTTGATTAGAGCGAAAATGTGGAACAAAATTGACTTGTATTAAAGTTGAACTAAGAGGTGGTAAAAACGATGTCAAATTGAATGCATATAATGTTAACATGTTAATTGTACAAATATATGGTGCAAAGTGACTCTAATATAGTGAAAAGTTACTTACATGTTTAATTAGAACCAAAATGTGGAACAAAATTGACTTCTGTGAAAGTGGAACTAAGAGGTGGTAAAATAATGTCAAATTGAATGTATATGATGTTAACATGTTATTTGTACAAATATATGGTGGAAAGTGACTATTATAGGGTGCAAAGTGATTCTAATATGGTGAAAAGTGACTTACATGGTTGATTAGAACCAAAATGTGGAATAAAATTGACTTATATGAAAGTGGAACTAAGAGGTGGTAAAAGAATGTCAAATTGTATGTATATGATGTTAACATGTTAATTGTACAAATATATGGTGGCAAGTGACTCTTATAGGGTGCAAAGTGACTCTAATATGATGAAAAGTGACTTACATGGTTGATTAGAGCCAAAATGTGGAACAAAATTGACTTGTATGAAAGTGAAATTAAGAGGTGGTAAAACGATGTCAAATTGAATGTATATATGATGTTAACATGTTAATTGTACAAATATATGGTGGAAAGTGACTATTATAGGGTGCAAAGTGACTCTAATATGGTGAAAAGTGACTTCTTACATGGTTGATTAGAACCAAAATGTGGAACAAAACTGACTTGTATGAAAGTGAAACTAGGAGGTGGTAAAAGAATGTCAAATTGTATGTATATGATGTTAACATGTTAATTGTACAAATATATGGTGGAAAGTGACCCTTATAGGGTGCAAAGTGACTATAATATGGTGAAAAGTGACGTACATGGTTGATTAGAGCCAAAATGTGGAACAAAATTGACTTGTATGAAAGTGGAACTAAGAGTTGGTAAAACAATGTCAAATTGAATGTATATGATGTTAACATGTTAATTGTACAAATATATGGTGGAAAGTGACTATTATAGGGTGCAAAGTGACTCTAATATGGTGAAAAGTGACTTCTTACATGGTTGATTAGAACTAAAATGTGGAACAAAATTGACTTGTATGAAAGTGGAACTAAGAGGTGGTAAAAGAATGTCAAATTGGATGTATATGATGTTAACATGTTAATTGTACAAATATATCGTGGAAAGTGACTCTTATAGGGTGCAAAGTGACTCTAATATGGTGAAAAGTGACTTACATGGTTAATTAGAACCAAAATGTGGAACAAAATTTACTTGTCTGAAAGTGGAACTAAGAGGTGGTAAAACAATGTCAAATTGGATGTGTATGATGTTAACATGTTAATTGTACAAATATATGGTGGAAAGTGACTCTTATAGGGTGCAAAGTGACTCTAATATGGTGAAAAGTGACTTACATGGTTGATTAGAGCCAAAATGTGGAACAAAATTGACTTGTAGGAAAGTGGAACTAAGAGGTGGTAAAACGATGTCAAATTGAATTTATATGATGTTAACATGTTAATTGTACAAATATATGGTGGAAAGTGACTATTATAGGGTGCAAAGTAACTCTAATATGGTGAAAAGTGATTTACATGGTTAATTAGAGCCAAAATGTGGAACAAAATTGACTTGTATGAAAGTGGAACTAAGAGGTGGTAAAACGATGTCAAATTGAATGCATATGATGTTAACATGTTAATTGTACAAATATATGGTTGGAAGTGACTCTTATAGGGTGCAAATTGACTCTAATATGGTGAAAAGTGACTTACATGGTTGATTAGAACCAAAGTGTGGAACAAAATTGACTTTAATGAAAGTGGAACTAAGATGTGATAAAAGAATGTCAAATTTTATGTATGTGATGTTAACATGTTAATTGTGACGGCCTCAACCCCGGGGTCAGGAGTTGACGTCATGAACAACAACCATAAGATAAACAATTCAATAACAGGATATAACTACGACCCCTATACCAAGATCTTTTCCAGGTTTAAGTATGATTTAGGTTACAACTATTACACACCAACTTACTAAAATTTATCCTGATATAATTAACCTAATACAGCAACTCAACAGACCATCTTTGGTCCAGCACAACTACCTCAGAGGAGCCTGATGCAAAAAGGAACTGGAACTCCGCCCGACTATCACCGAAGAATCTCCTAGGTATCTGCAATACATATATAAAATATTCTGCAAGGGTTAGCAATTGCTTGCTCAGCAGTACCGCTATATGAATAACAAGCAAAATAGTTTAAAGTAAAGCAGTTATAGGAACAGATTTCATATCTTTCCAGAAACGTGTAAAACAAGTATAAACTGGATATCAAAACTAGCATGCTCTGTAAAATAACAACATCAGTAGTGTGTTGTGCATAAATACCAGAAAATAATTCTAGCATGCCATTTTCATTTCCAAATCCACTGTATAACTCACTTGCTCAGTTATGAGAATTACAAAGCCAAATCAGATACTTACGGATATGTGAAGACAGCTGATCAGGCTATCAACACCATACGGCTCCAACTGCCATCTCATTTATGGCTCCAACTGCCATCTCATTTATGGCTCCAACTGCCATCTCATTTATGGCTCCAACTGCCATCTCATTTATGGCTCCAACTGCCATCTCATTTAACTGTTCCGGAACTCAGAGACTAGCTAGGTCTCTGACCTGCTGGACTAATCGGTTATACAGTGCGCACAACCAAATTAGCCTCTTACGCCACCTCAATAGGCCTACTCTGGCCCCAACGTATCCCATATCTGATCGTTTTATCCAGTTTTCAAAAATCACTTTTACCTATCTCTTTTTCAAAAATCAATTCTGTCACAGCACACTATTCAAATCCTCTTTTCATTTAAATCACATTTAGAGATAGGTATTTTCAGAAGTTACTTTCCCCAAAACATAATTTTAAACAACATTTCAAATACAGGGGATACGTAACTTAAAACGTTTCTGTTCCATTACGAGATTAAAACATTAGCTATTCACATATACTGAACCATAAAAGAATGGTCAGGGGTACTTGCCTTGCAGAGCTTTGCAACTGATACTAATTGACTCTGAGCCGACTTGGACGCTCAGGCTTTATCGCTTTACTATTTGACTATTCTGGATCCGACCTTAACGCTCCGGTCCTTCGCTTAGGAACCTCGTTGCGCTTGTCGACTGATCACTAGGTTATCTTTAGTTCGACTTCAATTCTTGAGTCCTTCGACTAGAACCTACAGAGCCGAAATACCCTACGTTAGACGTCTAGGTATGCTTGACAGATCCTCAATACCAATTCTACCCAACGATATTCAAACCCGACTCGTAATTATGTATATTATTACAATACACGCACCCACTTAGGGTTCACATTCTCGAAAATCGGTTTGGTGTTTGCTTTCAGAAAATACGTATGCTCGTCATTTACGAAATTAGGGTTACTGGATTTTGACAAAACATTCACCACAACATACAATCAGGTTTCGCACAAGATATATGTATATACCTGTTTATACTTGTTCGACGTTTCGATAATCACAGGGTATGTCCCAAATTTCCGAAGTTAATTTTCAAAAATTCGGGAAGCACTTCCTCTGTTTATCTGCCTACTCGTCGAATAACTCGACGTCAAATCACAACCAATCAATTCAGTCCAAACCAATCATAATCCAACAAATCACACAATCCAAATTTCACAATTTCTCAACCACCGATTTGAATCAATTCATTATTATTATTATTCGTATTTTATTTATTTATTTTAAAATATTAGGACTCAGAATTATATCATCACCGTCCACCGTCCGCTCGTAATAAGTCATTGCGGTACGGCAGCAAAATTCTCGGGGTACCCGGCAATTCGGATTCCAACCAAAAATTTCACCGATTAATTTGTAACTTTCGGAATATAATCCGAATAATTACTGGAAGTTATTCGAAATATTATACAAAATAATTCGAGTAAATACTTTACGTATCTACTTCGAATTTTCAGAAATTAATCGAATAAATCACCATAATAACCACTCGAATTCATCAATTCACTACATCAGAGAATAAGAGAAATAAGAAAGAATCATTTCCCAGCAGTACACGCACTAAACAGCAACACAACTGCAAAACACACGCGCCAATAAGCGCAACGCACACACATACAGGACACTTGCCGGAAAAGAACCGGCGACGGGCAACAAATAGGGCAGGGCGGAAACAATCACACCCCACCATCGCACATACACATCAATCGCCCCCGAGCCACCACCACCGCCTCGCCGGAAAAGCCGAGGAAGGGCGGCAACCGGAAGCAATCACCGAGCACTGTCATACACACATATATACTCATATATAAGCATATATCTACTCGCAAAACAAAGCCATGCTCAACCAGAAATTGGTCGGCGACTATGCTTACCAGAAATCATAGAATAGCGGCGACCAAGAACGGAAAGGGGAAAAGAAACGGGGAGGGGAGAGAGGACAGAAGGGAAGAGAGAAAATGGAGGAGATTAAAGAGAAATTGATGTCTCTGTTAGGAAGAAAAGGGAAAAATGACTAAATTAAATGATTATCTGCCAGGTTTCAGTTAAGTTTACCACAACCAAACAAGTGTCCCCTTTTATTATTTAAGCAGCGTATTTTTAACCCGCTTCTGAAATTTAACGAAAATCGCGCAATTAAAGATAATCCGAAAATCACTAAACAAATTTTAAAATGTTGTAATTACCCCAAAGTTTATAAAAACATGATTTTCGAAATTTGAAAAAGATTTCTGAAACGCACTTTATACCCGCTTTTTCACAATTAATGAACCGAGCTGCACTTAAAACAAATTCAGAAAATCACGAAAATAGTCTTAAAATGTTAAAAATATCCCGAAGTTTATAAAAACATAAATTTCATAATTTTAAAATAATTTCCGAAATACAATTTATGCCCGCTTTTATCAATTAAACGGATCGACGCGCGGGTAAAATTAATCCTGAAAATTCCCAAAATAATTTTAAAATTATTGGAATATTTCAAACTTAAATAAATATAAGTTTCATAATTTTTGAAGAATTCGAGAATTAAATACATATTTTTCGAATAAATGCAATCAGAAAATCTTACAAGGTTAAATAATTGATAAAATATTAATTTCTAGATTTTATAAAATCCCAAAAATAAATATTGAGATTATAATGTCATGAAAACAATTTTAGAGACAATTCACATATTTACACAAATAAACTTGTATTAAATCCACTTTTAAAAGTGAAAATAATTCAATACAAGTCTATAATTAATTACGAGGACAACCCAGTACATCAAAGATCACACATACATAATAATAAAACAACACATAGCTGACAGAAGCTATACACATATTTTGCTTATTTAATAATTCCATAATTACACTTTAATTAAATATAAAAGTATACGAGTCGTTACATTAATTGTACAAATATATGGTGGAAAGTGACTCTTATATGATGTAAAGTGACTCTAATATGGTGAAAAGCGACTCGCATGGTTAATTAGAACCAAAATGTGGAACAAAATTGACTTGTATGAAAGTGGAACTAAGAGATGGTAAAACTATGTCAAATTGAATGTATATGATGTTAACATGTTAATTGTACAAATATATGGTGGAAAGTGACTATTATAGGGTGCAAAGTGACTCTAATATGGTAAAAAGTGACTTCTTACATGGTTGATTAGAACCAAAATGTGGAACAAAATTGACTTGTGAAAGTGAAAGTAAGAGATGGTAAAGGAATTTCAAATTGTATGTATATGATGTTAACATGTTAATTGTAAAAATATATGGTGGAAAGTGACTCTAATATGGTGAAAAGTGACTTATATGGTTTAATTAAAACAAAATGTGGAACAAAATTGACTTGTGTGAAAGTGGAACTCAGAGGTGTTAAAAGGATGTCAAATTGGATGTATATGATGTTAACCTGTTAATTGTACAAATATATGGTGGAAAGTGCCTCATTTAGGATGCAAAGTGACTCTAATATGGTGAAAAGTGACATACATGGTTGATTAGAACCAAAATGTGGAACGAAATTTACTTGTGTGAAAGTGGAACTAAGAGGTGGTAAAAGGATGTCAAATTGGATGTATAAGATGTTAACATGTTAATTGTACAAATATATGGTGGAAAGTGACTCTTAGAGGGTGTAAAGTGACTCTAATATGGTGAAAAGTGACTTACATGGTTGATTAGAGCCAAAATGTGGAACAAAATCGACTTGTAGGAAAGTGGAACTAAGAGGTGCTAAAACGATGTCAAATTGAATGTATATGATGTTAACATGTTAATTGTACAAATATATGGAGGAAAATGACTCTTATAGGGTGCAAAGTGACTCTAATATGGTGAAAAGTTATTTACATGGCAGATTAGAGCCAAAATGTGGAACAAAATTTACTTGTATGATAGTGGAACTAAGAGGTGGTAAAACTATGTCAAATTGAATGTATATGATGTTAACATGTTAATTGTACAAATATAAGGTGGAAAGTGACTATTATAGGGTGCAAAGTGACTCTAATATGGTGAAAAGTGACTTCTTACATGGTTGATTAGAACCAAAATGTGGAACAAAATTGACTTGTATGAAAGTGAAACTAAGAGGGGGTAAAACAATGTCAAATTGTATGTATATGATGTTAACATGTTAATTGTACAAATATATGGTGGAAAGTAACTCTAATATGGTGAAAAGTGACTTATATTGTTAAATTAAAACAAAATGTGGAACAAAATTTACTTGTGTGAAAGTGAAACTAAGAGGTGGTAAAACAATGTCAAATTGGATGTCTATTATGTTAACTTGTTAATTGCACAAATATATGGTGGGAAGTGACTCTTATAGGGTGCAAAGTGACTCTAATATGGTGAAAAGTGACTTACAAGGTTGATTAGAGCCAACATGTGGAACAAAATTGACTTGTAGGAAAGTGGAACTAAGATGTAGTAAAACGATGTTAAATTGAATGTATATGATGTTAACATGTTAATTGTACAAATATATGGTGGAAAGTGACTTTTATAGGGTGCAAAGTAACTCTAATATGATGAAAAGTGATTTACATGGTTAATTAGAGCCAAAATGTGGAACAAAATTGACTTATATGAAAGTGGAACTAAGAGGTGGTAAAACGATGTCAAATTGAATGCATATGATGTTAACATGTTAATTGTACAAATATATGGTTGAAAGTTACTCTTATAGGGTGCAGATTGACTCTAATATGGTGAAAAGTGAATTACATGGTTGATTAGAACCAAAATATGGAACAAAATTGACTTGTATGAAAGTGGAACTAAGATGTGATTAAAGAATGTCAAATTTTAAGTATATGATGTTAACATGTTAATTGTATAAATATATGGTGGAAAGTGACTCTTATATGTCGCAAAGTGACTCTAATATGGGGAAAAGTGACTTGCATGGTTAATTAAAACCAAAATGTGGAACAAAATGGACTTGTATGAAAGTGGAACTAAGAGGTGGTAAAACTATGTGAAATTGAATGTATATGATGTTAACATGTTAATTGTACAAATATATGGTGGAAAGTGACTATTATAGGGTGCAAAGTGACTCTAATATGGTGAAAAGTGACTTCTTACATTGTTGATTAGAACCAAAATGTGGAACAAAATTGACTTGTATAAAAGTGAAACTAAGAGATGGTAAAAGAATGTCAAATTGTATGTATATGATGTTAACATGTTAATTGTACATATATATGGTGGAAAGTGACTCTAATATGGTGAAAAGTGACTTACATGGTTAAATTAAAATAAAATGTGGAATAAAATTGACTTGTGTGAAAGTGGTACACAGAGGTGTTAAAAGGCTGTCAAATTGGATGTATATGATGTTAACCTGTTAATTGTACAAATATATGGTTGAAAGTGACTCTTTTAGGGTGCAAAAGTGACTCTAATATGGTGAAAAGTGACTTACATGGTTGATTAGAACCAAAATGTGGAACAAAATTTACTTGTATGAAAGTGGAACTGAGAGGTAGTAAAAGGATGTCAAATTGGATGTATATGATGTTAACATGTTAATTATATAAATAAATGGTGGAAAATGACTCTTATAGGGTGCAAAGTGACTCTAATATGGTGAAAAGTGACTTACATGGTTAATTAGAGACAAAATGTGGAACATAATTGACTTGTATGAAAGTGGAACTAAGAGTTGGTAAAACGATGTCAAAATAAATGTATATGATGTTAACATGTTAATTGTACAAATATATGATGGAAAGTGACCCTTATAGGGTACAAACTGACTCTAATATGGTGAAAAGTGATTTACATGGTTGATTAGAGACAAAATGTGGAACAAAATTGACTTGTATGAAAGTGGAACTAAGAGTTTGTAAAATGATGTCAAATTGAATGTATATGATGTTAACATGTTAATTGTACAAATATATGGTGGAAAGTGACTATTATAGGGTGCAAAGTGACTCTAATATGGTGAAAAGTGACTTCTTACATGGTTGATTAGAACCAAAATGTGGAACAAAATTGACTTGTATGAAAGTGAAACTAAGAGGTGGTAAAAGAATGTCAAATTATATGTATATGATGTTAACATGTTAATTGTACAAATATATGGTGGAAAGTGACTCTAAAATGGTGAAAAGTGACTTACATGGTTAAATTAAAACAAAATTGACTTGCATGAAAGTGGAACTAAGAGGTGTTAAAAGGATGTCAAATTGGATGTATATAAGGTTAAAATGTTAATTGTACAAATATATGGTGGAAAGTGCCTCATTTAGGGTGCAAAGTGACTCTAATATAGTGAAAAGTGACTTACATGGTTGATTAGAACCAAAATGTGAAACGAAATTTACTTGTGTGAAAGTGGAACTAAGAGGTGGTAAAAGGATGTCAAATTGGATGTATAAGATGTTAACATGTTAATTGTACAAATATATGGTGGAAAGTGACTCTTAGAGGGTGCAAAGTGACTCTAATATGGTGAAAAGTGACTTACATGGTTTATTCGAGCCAAAATGTGGAACAAAATTGACTTGTATGAAAGTGGAAATAAGAGGTGCTAAAATGATGTCAAATTGAATGTATATGATGTTAACATGTTAATTGTACAAATATATGGAGGAAAATGACTCTTATAGGGTGCACAGTGACTCTAATATGGTGAAAAGTTATTTACATGGTTGATTAGAGCCAAAATGTGGAACAAAATTTACTTGTTTGATAGTGGAACTAAGAGGTGGTAAAACTATGTCAAATTGAATGTATATGATGTTAACATGTTAATTGTACAAATATAAGGTGGAAAGTGACTATTATAGGGTGCAAAGTGACTCTAATATGGTGAAAAGTGACTTCTTACATGGTTGATGAGAACCAAAATGTGGAACAACATTGACTTGTATGAAAGTGAATCTAAGAGGGGGTAAAAGAATGTCAAATTGTATGTATATGATGTTAACATGTTAATTGTACAAATACATGGTGGAAAGTGACTCTAATATGGTGAAAAGTGACTTATATTGTTAAATTAAAATAAAATGTGGAACAAAATTTACTTGTGTGAAAGTGGAACTAAGAGGTGGTAAAATAATGTCAAATTGGATGTCTATGATGTTAACCTGTTAATTGTACAAATATATGGTTGAAAGTGACTCTAATTGGGTGCAGATTGACTCTAATATGGTGAAAAGTGACTTACATGGTTGATTAGAACCAAAATATGGAACAAAATTGACTTGTATGAAAGTGGAACTAAGATGTGATAAAAGAATGTCAAATTTTAATCATATGATGTTAACATGTTAATTGTACAAATATATGGTGGAAAGTGACTCTTATATGTTGCAAAGTGACTCTAATATGGTGAAAAGTGACTTGCATGGTTAATTAAAACCAAAATGTGGAACAAAATTGACTTGTATGAAAGTGGAACTAAGAGGTGGTAAAAGGATGTCAAATTGGATGTATAAGATGTTAACATGTTAATTGTACAAATATATGGTGGAAAGTGACTCTTAGAGGGTGCAAAGTGACTCTAATATGGTGAAAAGTGACTTACATGGTTTATTCGAGCCAAAATGTGGAACAAAATTGACTTGTAGGAAAGTGGAAATAAGAGGTGCTAAAACGATGTCAAATTGAATGTATATTATGTTAACATGTTAATTGTACAAATATATGGAGGAAAATGACTCTTATAGGGTGCACAGTGACTCTAATATGGTGAAAAGTTATTTACATGGTTGATTAGAGCCAAAATGTGGAACAAAATTTACTTGTTTGATAGTGGAACTAAGAGGTGGTAAAACTATGTCAAATTGAATGTATATGATGTTAACATGTTAATTGTACAAATATAAGGTGGAAAGTGACTATTATAGGGTGCAAAGTGACTCTAATATGGTGAAAAGTGACTTCTTACATGGTTGATTAGAACCAAAATGTGGAACAACATTGACTTGTATGAAAGTGAATCTAAGAGGGGGTAAAAGAATGTCAAATTGTATGTATATGATGTTAACATGTTAATTGTACAAATACATGGTGGAAAGTGACTCTAATATGGTGAAAAGTGACTTATATTGTTAAATTAAAATAAAATGTGGAACAAAATTTACTTGTGTGAAAGTGGAACTAAGAGGTGGTAAAATAATGTCAAATTGGATGTCTATGATGTTAACCTGTTAATTGTACAAATATATGGTTGAAAGTGACTCTAATTGGGTGCAGATTGACTCTAATATGGTGAAAAGTGACTTACATGGTTGATTAGAACCAAAATATGGAACAAAATTGACTTGTATGAAAGTCGAACTAAGATGTGATAAAAGAATGTCAAATTTTAATCATATGATGTTAACATGTTAATTGTACAAATATATGGTGGAAAGTAACTCTTATATGTTGCAAAGTGACTCTAATATGGTGAAAAGTGACTTGCATGGTTAATTAAAACCAAAATGTGGAACAAAATTGACTTGTATGAAAGTGGAACTAAGAGGTGGTAAAAGGATGTCAAATTGGATGTATAAGATGTTAACATGTTAATTGTACAAATATATGGTGGAAAGTGACTCTTAGAGGGTGCAAAGTGACTCTAATATGGTGAAAAGTGACTTCTTACATGGTTGATTAGAACCAAAATGTGGAACAAAATTGACTTGTATTAAAGTGAAACTAAGAGATGGTAAAAGAATGTCAAATTGTATGTATATGATGTTAACATGTTAATTGTACAAATATATGGTGGAAAGTGACTCTAATATGGTGAAAAGTGACTTACATGGTTAAATTAAAACAAAATGTGGAACAAAATTGACTTGTGTGAAAGTGGAACTCAGAGGTGTTAAAAGGATGTCAAATTGGATGTATATGATGTTAACCTGTTAATTGTACAAATATATGGTGGAAAGTGACTCTTTTAGGGTGCAAAAGTGACTCTAATATGGTGAAAAGTGACTTACATGGTTGATTAGAACCAAAATGTGGAACAAAATTTACTTGTGTGAAAGTGGAACCGAGAGGTGGTAAAAGGATGTCAAATTGGATGTATATGATGTTAACATGTTAATTATATAAATAAATGGTGGAAAATGACTCTTATAGGGTGCAAAGTGACTCTAATATGGTGAAGAGTGACTTACATGGTTAATTAGAGCCAAAATGTGGAACATAATTGACTTGTATGAAAGTGGAACTAAGAGTTGGTAAAACGATGTCAAATTGAATGTATATGATGTTAACATGTTAATTGTACAAATATATAGTGGAAAGTGACCCTTATAGGGTGCAAAGTGACTCTAATATGGTAAAAAGTGACTTACATGGTTGATTAGAGCCAAAATGTGGAACAAAATTGACTTGTATGAAAGTGGAATTAAGTGCTGGTAAAACGATGTCAAATTGAATGTATATGATGTTAACATGTTAATTGTACAAATATATGGTGGAAAGTGACTATTATAGGGTGCAAAGTGACTGTAATATGGTGAAAAGTGACTTCTTACATGGTTGATTAGAACCAAAATGTGGAACAAAATTGACTTGTATGAAAGTGAAACTAAGACGTAGTAAAAGAATGTCAAATTGTATGTATATGATGTTAACATGTTAATTGTACAAATATATGGTGGAAAGTGACTCTAATATGGTGAAAAGTGACTTACATGGTTAAATTAAAACAAAATTGACTTGCATGAAAGTGGAACTAAGAGGTGTTAAAAGGATGTCAAATTGGATGTATATAAGGTTAAAATGTTAATTGTACAAATATATGGTGGAAAGTGCCTCATTTAGGGTGCAAAGTGACTCTAATATGGTGAAAAGTGACTTACATGGTTGATTAGAAGCAAAATGTGAAACGAAATTTACTTGTGTGAAAGTGGAACTAAGAGGTGGTAAAAGGATGTCAAATTGGATGTATAAGATGTTAACATGTTAATTGTACAAATATATGGTGGAAAGTGACTCTTAGAGGGTGCAAAGTGACTCTAATATGGTGAAAAGTGACTTACATGGTTGATTAGAGCCAAAATGTGGAACAAAATTGACTTGTAGGAAAGTGGAACTAAGAGGTGCTAAAACGATGTCAAATTGAATGTATATGATGTTAACATGTTAATTATACATATATATGTAGGAAAATGACTCTTATAGGGTGCAAAGTGACTCTAATATGGTGAAAAGTTATTTACATGGTTGATTAGGGCCAAAATGAGGAACAAAATTTACTTGTATGATAGTGGAACTAAGAGGTGGTATAACTATGTCAAATTGAATATATATGATGTTAACATGTTAATTGTACAAATATAATGTGCAAAGTGACTATTATAGGGTGCAAAGTGACTCTAATATGGTGAAAAGTGACTTCTTACATGGTTGATTAGAACCAAAATGTGGAACAAAATTGACTTGCATGAAAGTGGAACTAAGAGGTGTTAAAAGGATGTCAAATTGGATGTATATAAGGTTAAAATGTTAATTGTACAAATATATGGTGGAAAGTGACTCTAATATGGTGAAAAGTGACTTATATTGTTAAATTAAAAAAAATGTGGAACAAAATTTACTTGTGTGAAAGTGGAACTAAGAGGTGGTAAAACAATGTCAAATTGGATGTCTATGATGTTAACATGTTAATTGCACAAATATATGGTGGGAAGTGACTCTTATAGGGTGCAAAGTGACTCTAATATGATGAAAAGTGACTTACAAGGTTGATTAGAGCCAAAATGTGGAACAAAATTGACTTGTAGGAAAGTGGAACTAAGAGGTGGTAAAACGATGTTAAATTGAATGTATATGATGTCAACATGTTAATTGTACAAATATATGGTGGAAAGTGACTATTATAGGGTGCAAAGTAACTCTAATATGGTGAAAAGTGATTTACATGGTTAATTAGAGCCAAAATGTGGAACAAAATTGACTTATATGAAAGTGGAACTAAGAAGTGGTAAAACGATGTTAAATTGAATGCATATGATGTTAACATGTTAATTGTACAAATATATTGTTGAAAGTGACTCTTATAGGGTGCATATTGACTCTAATATGGTGAAAAGTGACTTACATGGTTGATTAGAACCAAAATATGGAACAAAATTAACTTATATGAAAGTGGAACTAAGATGTGATAAAAGAATGTCAAATTTTATGTATATGATGTTAACATGTTAATTGTACAAATATATGGTGGAAAGTGACTCTTATAGGGTGCAAAGTGACTCTAATATGGTGAAAAGTGACTTACATGGTTGATTAGAACCAAAATGTGGAACAAAATTGACTTGTATGAAAGTGGAACTAAGAGGTGGTAAAAAGGATGTCAAATTGATGTATATGATGTTAACATGTTAATTGTACAAATATATGGTGGAAAGTGACTCTTATAGGGTGCAAAGTGACTCTAATATGGTGAAAAGTGACTTACATGGTTGATTAGAGCCAAAATGTGGAACAAAATTGACTTGTATGAAAGTGGAACTAAGAGGTGGTAAAACGATGTCAAATTGAATGTATATGATGTTAACATGTTAATTGTACAAATATATGGTGGAAAGTGACTATTATAGGGTGCAAAGTGACTCTAATATGGTGAAAAGTGACTTACATGGTTGATTAGAACCAAAATGTGGAACAAAATTGACTTGTATGAAAGTGGAACTAAGAGTTGGTAAAAGGATGTCAAATTGGATGTATATGATGTTAACCTGTTAATTGTACAAATATATGGTTGAAAGTGACTCTTTTAGGGTGCAAAAGTGACTCTAATATGGTGAAAAGTGACTTACATGGTTGATTAGAACCAAAGTGGGGAACAAAATTTACCTGTGTGAAAGTGGAACTGAGATGTGGTAAAAGGATGTCAAATTGGATGTATATGATGTTAACATGTTAATTATATAAATAAATGGTGGAAAATGACTCTTATAGGGTGCAAAGTGACTCTAATATGGTGAAGAGTGACTTACATGGTTAATTATAGCCAAAATGTGGAACATAATTGACTTGTATGAAAGTGGAACTAAGAGTTGGTAAAACGATGTCAAATTGAATGTATATGATGTTAACATGTTAATTGTACAAATATATGGTGGAAAGTGACCCTTATAGGGTGCAAAGTGACTATAATATGGTGAAAGGTGACTTACATGGTTTCTTAGAGCCAAAATGTGGAACAAAATTGACTTGTATGAAAGTGGAACTAAGAGTTGGTAAAACGATGTCAAATTGAATGTATATGATGTTAACATGTTAATTGTACAAATATATGGTGGAAAGTGACTATTATAGGGTGCAAAGTGACTCTAATATGGTGAAAAGTGATTTACATGGTTGATTAGAACCAAAATATGGAACAAAATTGACTTGTATGAAAGTGAAACTAAGAGGTGGTAAAAGAATATCAAATTGTATGTATATGATGTTAACATGTTAATTAAACAAATATATGGTGGAAAGTGACTATTATAGGGTGCAAAGTGACTCTAATATGGTGAAAAGTGACTTCTTACATGGTTGATTAGAACCAAAATGTGAAACAAAATTGACTTGTATGAAAGTGAAACTAAGAGGTGGTAAAAGAATATCAAATTGTATGTATATGATGTTAACATGTTAATTGTACAAATATATGGTGGAAAGTGACTCTAATATGGTGAAAAGTGACTTATATTGTTAAATTAAAAAAAATGTGTAACAAAATTTACTTGTGTGAAAGTGGAACTAAGAGGTGGTAAAACAATGTCAAATTGGATGTCTATGATGTTAACATGTTAATTGCACAAATATATGGTGGGAAGTGACTCTTATAGGGTGCAAAGTGACTCTAATATGGTGAAAAGTGACTTACAAGGTTGATTAGAGCCAAAATGTGGAACAAAATTGACTTGTAGGAAAGTGGAACTAAAAGGTGGTAAAACGATGTTAAATTGAATGTATATGATGTTAACATGTTAATTGTACAAATATATGGTGGAAAGTGACTATTATAGGGTGCAAAGTAACTCTAATATGGTGAAAAGTGATTTACATGGTTAATTAGAGCCAAAATGTGGAACAAAATTGACTTATATGAAAGTGGAACTAAGAAGTGGTAAAACGATGTCAAATTGAATGCATATGATGTTAACATGTTAATTGTACAAATATATGGTTGAAAGTGACTCTTATAGGGTGTAGATTGACTCTAATATGGTGAAAAGTGACTTACATGGTTGATTAGAACCAAAATATGGAACAAAATTGACTTGTATGAAAGTGGAACTAAGATGTGATAAAAGAATGTCAAATTTTATGTATATGATGTTAACATGTTAATTGTACAAATATATGGTGGAAAGTGACTCTTATATGTTGCAAAGTGACTCTAATATGGTGAAAAGTGACTTGCATGGTTAATTAAAACCAAAATGTGGAATAAAATTGACTTGTATGAAAGTGGAACTAAGAGGTGGTAAAACTATGTCAACTTGAATGTATATGATGTTAACATGTTAATTGTACAAATATATGGAGGAAAGTGACTATTATAGGGTGCAAAGTGACTGTAATATGGTGAAAAGTGACTTCTTACATGGTTGATTAGAACCAAAATGTGGAACAAAATTGACTTGTATGAAAGTGAAACTAAGACGTAGTAAAAGAATGTCAAATTGTATGTATATGATGTTAACATGTTAATTGTACAAATATATGGTGGAAAGTGACTCTAATATGGTGAAAAGTGACTTACATGGTTAAATTAAAACAAAATTGACTTGCATGAAAGTGGAACTAAGAGGTGTTAAAAGGATGTCAAATTGGATGTATATAAGGTTAAAATGTTAATTGTACAAATATATGGTGGAAAGTGCCTCATTTAGGGTGCAAAGTGACTCTAATATGGTGAAAAGTGACTTACATGGTTGATTAGAAGCAAAATGTGAAACGAAATTTACTTGTGTGAAAGTGGAACTAAGAGGTGGTAAAAGGATGTCAAATTGGATGTATAAGATGTTAACATGTTAATTGTACAAATATATGGTGGAAAGTGACTCTTAGAGGGTGCAAAGTGACTCTAATATGGTGAAAAGTGACTTACATGGTTGATTAGAGCCAAAATGTGGAACAAAATTGACTTGTAGGAAAGTGGAACTAAGAGGTGCTAAAACGATGTCAAATTGAATGTATATGATGTTAACATGTTAATTATACATATATATGTAGGAAAATGACTCTTATAGGGTGCAAAGTGACTCTAATATGGTGAAAAGTTATTTACATGGTTGATTAGGGCCAAAATGAGGAACAAAATTTACTTGTATGATAGTGGAACTAAGAGGTGGTATAACTATGTCAAATTGAATATATATGATGTTAACATGTTAATTGTACAAATATAATGTGCAAAGTGACTATTATAGGGTGCAAAGTGACTCTAATATGGTGAAAAGTGACTTCTTACATGGTTGATTAGAACCAAAATGTGGAACAAAATTGACTTGCATGAAAGTGGAACTAAGAGGTGTTAAAAGGATGTCAAATTGGATGTATATAAGGTTAAAATGTTAATTGTACAAATATATGGTGGAAAGTGACTCTAATATGGTGAAAAGTGACTTATATTGTTAAATTAAAAAAAATGTGGAACAAAATTTACTTGTGTGAAAGTGGAACTAAGAGGTGGTAAAACAATGTCAAATTGGATGTCTATGATGTTAACATGTTAATTGCACAAATATATGGTGGGAAGTGACTCTTATAGGGTGCAAAGTGACTCTAATATGATGAAAAGTGACTTACAAGGTTGATTAGAGCCAAAATGTGGAACAAAATTGACTTGTAGGAAAGTGGAACTAAGAGGTGGTAAAACGATGTTAAATTGAATGTATATGATGTCAACATGTTAATTGTACAAATATATGGTGGAAAGTGACTATTATAGGGTGCAAAGTAACTCTAATATGGTGAAAAGTGATTTACATGGTTAATTAGAGCCAAAATGTGGAACAAAATTGACTTATATGAAAGTGGAACTAAGAAGTGGTAAAACGATGTTAAATTGAATGCATATGATGTTAACATGTTAATTGTACAAATATATTGTTGAAAGTGACTCTTATAGGGTGCATATTGACTCTAATATGGTGAAAAGTGACTTACATGGTTGATTAGAACCAAAATATGGAAAAAAATTAACTTATATGAAAGTGGAACTAAGATGTGATAAAAGAATGTCAAATTTTATGTATATGATGTTAACATGTTAATTGTACAAATATATGGTGAAAAGTGACTCTTATATGTTACAAAGTGACTCTAATATGCTGAAAAGTGACTTGCATGGTTAATTAAAACCAAAATATGGAACAAAATTGACTTGTATGAAAGTGGAACTAAGAGGTGGTAAAACTATGTCAAATTGAATGTATATGATGTTAACATGTTAATTGTACAAATATATGGTGGAAAGTGACTATTATAGGGTGCAAAGTGACTCTAATATGGTGAAAAGTGACTTCTTACATGGTTGATTAGAACCAAAATGTGGAACAAAATTGACTTGTATAAAAGTGAAACTAAGAGATGGTAAAAGAATGTCAAATTGTATGTATATGATGTTAACATGTTAATTGTACAAATATATGGTGGAAAGTGACTCTAATATGGTGAAAAGTGACTTACATGGTTAAATTAAAACAAAATGTGGAACAAAATTGACTTGTGTGAAAGTGGAACTCAGAGGTGTTCAAAGGATGTCAAATTGGATGTATATGATGTTAACCTGTTAATTGTACAAATATATGGTTGAAAGTGACTCTTTTAGGGTGCAAAAGTGACTCTAATATGGTGAAAAGTGACTTACATGGTTGATTAGAACCAAAGTGTGGAACAAAATTTACCTGTGTGAAAGTGGAACTGAGATGTGGTAAAAGGATGTCAAATTGGATGTATATGATGTTAACATGTTAATTATATAAATAAATGGTGGAAAATGACTCTTATAGGGTGCAAAGTGACTCTAATATGGTGAAGAGTGACTTACATGGTTAATTATAGCCAAAATGTGGAACATAATTGACTTGTATGAAAGTGGAACTAAGAGTTGGTAAAACGATGTCAAATTGAATGTATATGATGTTAACATGTTAATTGTACAAATATATGGTGGAAAGTGACCCTTATAGGGTGCAAAGTGACTATAATATGGTGAAAGGTGACTTACATGGTTTCTTAGAGCCAAAATGTGGAACAAAATTGACTTGTATGAAAGTGGAACTAAGAGTTGGTAAAACGATGTCAAATTGAATGTATATGATGTTAACATGTTAATTGTACAAATATATGGTGGAAAGTGACTATTATAGGGTGCAAAGTGACTCTAATATGGTGAAAAGTGATTTACATGGTTGATTAGAACCAAAATATGGAACAAAATTGACTTGTATGAAAGTGAAACTAAGAGGTGGTAAAAGAATATCAAATTGTATGTATATGATGTTAACATGTTAATTAAACAAATATATGGTGGAAAGTGACTATTATAGGGTGCAAAGTGACTCTAATATGGTGAAAAGTGACTTCTTACATGGTTGATTAGAACCAAAATGTGAAACAAAATTGACTTGTATGAAAGTGAAACTAAGAGGTGGTAAAAGAATATCAAATTGTATGTATATGATGTTAACATGTTAATTGTACAAATATATGGTGGAAAGTGACTCTAATATGGTGAAAAGTGACTTATATTGTTAAATTAAAAAAAATGTGTAACAAAATTTACTTGTGTGAAAGTGGAACTAAGAGGTGGTAAAACAATGTCAAATTGGATGTCTATGATGTTAACATGTTAATTGCACAAATATATGGTGGGAAGTGACTCTTATAGGGTGCAAAGTGACTCTAATATGGTGAAAAGTGACTTACAAGGTTGATTAGAGCCAAAATGTGGAACAAAATTGACTTGTAGGAAAGTGGAACTAAAAGGTGGTAAAACGATGTTAAATTGAATGTATATGATGTTAACATGTTAATTGTACAAATATATGGTGGAAAGTGACTATTATAGGGTGCAAAGTAACTCTAATATGGTGAAAAGTGATTTACATGGTTAATTAGAGCCAAAATGTGGAACAAAATTGACTTATATGAAAGTGGAACTAAGAAGTGGTAAAACGATGTCAAATTGAATGCATATGATGTTAACATGTTAATTGTACAAATATATGGTTGAAAGTGACTCTTATAGGGTGTAGATTGACTCTAATATGGTGAAAAGTGACTTACATGGTTGATTAGAACCAAAATATGGAACAAAATTGACTTGTATGAAAGTGGAACTAAGATGTGATAAAAGAATGTCAAATTTTATGTATATGATGTTAACATGTTAATTGTACAAATATATGGTGGAAAGTGACTCTTATATGTTGCAAAGTGACTCTAATATGGTGAAAAGTGACTTGCATGGTTAATTAAAACCAAAATGTGGAATAAAATTGACTTGTATGAAAGTGGAACTAAGAGGTGGTAAAACTATGTCAACTTGAATGTATATGATGTTAACATGTTAATTGTACAAATATATGGAGGAAAGTGACTATTATAGGGTGCAAAGTGACTCTAATATGGTGAAAAGTGACTTTTTACATGGTTGATTAGAACCAAAATGTGGAACAA
Organism: Apium graveolens; assembly: GCF_009905375.1. NCBI lineage: Eukaryota > Viridiplantae > Streptophyta > Magnoliopsida > Apiales > Apiaceae > Apium > Apium graveolens. The sequence goes on along the minus strand of NW_027418276.1, from coordinate 13,353 downwards.
AATTGACTTGTATAAAAGTGAAACTAAGAGATGGTAAAAGAATGTCAAATTGTATTTATATGATGTTAACATGTTAATTGTACAAATATATGGTGGAAAGTGACTCTAATATGGTGAAAAGTGACTTACATGGTTAAATTAAAACAAAATGTGAAACAAAATTGACTTGTGTGAAAGTGGAACTCAGAGGTGTTAAAAGGATGTCAAATTGGATGTATATGATGTTAACCTGTTAATTGTACAAATATATGGTTGAAAGTGACTCTTTTAGGGTGCAAAAGTGACTCTAATATGGTGAAAAGTGACTTACATGGTTGATTAGAACCAAAATGTGGAACAAAATTTACTTGTGTGAAATTGGAACTGAGAGGTGGAAAAAGGATGTCAAATTGGATGTATATGATGTTAACATGTTAATTATATAAATAAATGGTGGAAAATGACTCTTATAGGGTGCAAAGTGACTCTAATATGGTGAAGAGTGACTTACATGGTTAATTAGAGCCAAAATGTGGAACATAATTGACTTGTATGAAAGTGGAACTAAGAGTTGGTAAAACGATGTCAAATTGAATGTATATGATGTTAACATGTTAATTGTACAAATATATAGTGGAAAGTGACCCTTATAGGGTGCAAAGTGACTCTAATATGGTGAAAAGTGACTTACATGGTTGATTAGAGCCAAAATGTGGAACAAAATTGACTTGTATGAAACTGGAATTAAGTGTTGGTAAAACGATGTCAAATTGAATGTATATGATGTTAACATGTTAATTGTACAAATATATGGTGGAAAGTGACTATTATAGGGTGCAAAGGTACTCTAATATGGTGAAAAGTGACTTCTTACATGGTTGATTAGAACCAAAATGTGGAACAAAATTGACTTGTATGAAAGTGAAACTAAGACGTAGTAAAAGAATGTCAAATTTTATGTATATGATGTTAACTTGTTAATTGTACAAATATATGGTGGAAAGTGACTCTAATATGGTGAAAAGTGACTTACATGGTTAAATTAAAACAAAATTGACTTGCATGAAAGTGGAACTAAGAGGTGTTAAAAGGATGTCAAATTGGATGTATATAAGGTTAAAATGTTAATTGTACAAATATATGGTGGAAAGTGCCTCATTTAGGGTGCAAAGTGACTCTAATATGGTGAAAAGTGACTTACATGGTTGATTAGAACCAAAATGTGAAACGAAATTTACTTGTGTGAAAGTGGAACTAAGAGGTGGTAAAAGGATGTCAAATTGGATGTATAAGATGTTAACATGTTAATTGTACAAATATATGGTGGAAAGTGACTCTTAGAGGGTGCAAAGTGACTCTAATATGGTGAAAAGTGACTTACATGGTTGATTAGAGCCAAAATGTGGAACAAAATTGACTTGTAGGAAAGTGGAACTAAGAGGTGCTAAAACGATGTCAAATTGAATGTATATGATGTTAACATTTTAATTATACATATATATGGAGGAAAATGACTCTTATAGGGTTCATAGTGACTCTAATATGGTGAAAAGTTATTTACATGGTTGATTAGGGCCAAAATGTGGAACAAAATTTACTTGTATGATAGTGGAACTAAGAGGTGGTATAACTATGTCAAATTGAATATATATGATGTTAACATGTTAATTGTACAAATATAAGGTGCAAAGTGACTATTATAGGGTGCAAAGTGACTCTAATATGGTGAAAAGTGACTTCTTACATGGTTGATTAGAACAAAAATGTGGAACAAAATTGACTTGTATGAAAGTGAAACTAAGAGGGGGTAAAAAATGTCAAATTGTATGTATATGATGTTAACATGTTAATTGTACAAATATATGGTGGACAGTGACTCTAATATGGTGAAAAGTGACTTATATTGTTAAATTAAAAAAAATGTGGAACAAAATTTACTTGTGTGAAAGTGGAACTAAGAGGTGGTAAAACAATGTCAAATTGGATGTCTATGATGTTAACATGTTAATTGCACAAATATATGGTGGGAAGTGACTCTTATAAGGTGCAAAGTGACTCTAATATGATGAAAAGTGACTTACAAGGTTGATTAGAGCCAAAATGTGGAACAAAATTGACTTGTAGGAAAGTGGAACTAAGAGGTGGTAAAACGATGTTAAATTGAATGTATATGATGTCAACATGTTAATTGTACAAATATATGGTGGAAAGTGACTATTATAGGGTGCAAAGTAACTCTAATATGGTGAAAAGTGATTTACATGGTTAATTAGAGCCAAAATGTGGAACAAAATTGACTTATATGAAAGTGGAACTAAGAAGTGGTAAAACGATGTTAAATTGAATGCATATGATGTTAACATGTTAATTGTACAAATATATGGTTGAAAGTGACTCTTATAGGGTGCATATTGACTCTAATATGGTGAAAAGTGACTTACATGGTTGATTAGAACCAAAATATGGAACAAAATTGACTTATATGAAAGTGGAACTAAGATGTGATAAAAGAATGTCAAATTTTATGTATATGATGTTAACATGTTAATTGTACAAATATATGGTGAAAAGTGACTCTTATATGTTACAAAGTGACTCTAATATGCTGAAAAGTGACTTGTATGGTTAATTAAAACCAAAATGTGGAACTAAATTGACTTGTATGAAAGTGGAACTAAGAGGTGGTAAAACTATGTCAAATTGAATGTATATGATGTTAACATGTTAATTGTACAAATATATGGTGGAAAGTGACTATTATAGGGTGCAAAGTGACTCTAATATGGTGAAAAGTGACTTCTTACATGGTTGATTAGAACCAAAATGTGGAACAAAATTGACTTGTATAAAAGTGAAACTAAGAGATGGTAAAAGAATGTCAAATTGTATGTATATGATGTTAACATGTTAATTGTACAAATATATGGTGGAAAGTGACTCTAATATGGTGAAAAGTGACTTACATGGTTAAATTAAAACAAAATGTGGAACAAAATTGACTTGTGTGAAAGTGGAACTCAGAGGTGTTCAAAGGATGTCAAATTGGATGTATATGATGTTAACCTGTTAATTGTACAAATATATGGTTGAAAGTGACTCTTTTAGGTTGCAAAAGTGACTCTAATATGGTGAAAAGTGACTTACATGGTTGATTAGAACCAAAGTGTGGAACAAAATTTACCTGTGAGAAAGTGGAACTGAGAGGTGGTAAAAGGATGTCAAATTGGATGTATATGATGTTAACATGTTAATTATATAAATAAATGGTGGAAAATGACTCTTATAGGGTGCAAAGTGACTCTAATATGGTGAAGAGTGACTTACATGGTTAATTATAGCCAAAATGTGGAACATAATTGACTTGTATGAAAGTGGAACTAAGAGTTGGTAAAACGATGTCAAATTGAATGTATATGATGTTAACATGTTAATTGTACAAATATATGGTGGAAAGTGACCCTTATAGGGTGCAAAGTGACTATAATATGGTGAAAAGTGACTTACATGGTTTCTTAGAGCCAAAATGTGGAACAAAATTGACTTGTATGAAAGTGGAACTAAGAGTTGGTAAAACGATGTCAAATTGAATGTATATGATGTTAACATGTTAATTGTACAAATATATGGTGGAAAGTGACTATTATAGGGTGCAACGTGACTCTAATATGGTGAAAAGTGATTTACATGGTTGATTAGAACCAAAATATGGAACAAAATTGACTTGTATGAAAGTGAAACTAAGAGGTGGTAAAAGAATATCAAATTGTATGTATATGATGTTAACATGTTAATTAAACAAATATATGGTGGAAAGTGACTATTATAGGGTGCAAAATGACTCTAATATGGTGAAAAGTGACTTCTTACATGGTTGATTAGAACCAAAATGTGGAACAAAATTGACTTGTATGAAAGTGAAACTAAGAGGTGGTAAAAGAATATCAAATTGTATGTATATGATGTTAACATGTTAATTGTACAAATATATGGTGGAAAGTGACTCTAATATGGTGAAAAGTGACTTATATTGTTAAATTAAAAAAAATGTGGAACAAAATTTACTTGTGTGAAAGTGGAACTAAGAGGTGGTAAAACAATGTCAAATTGGATGTCTATGATGTTAACATGTTAATTGCACAAATATATGGTGGGAAGTGACTCTTATAGGGTGCAAAGTGACTCTAATATGGTGAAAAGTGACTTACAAGGTTGATTAGAGCCAAAATGTGGAACAAAATTGACTTGTAGGAAAGTGGAACTAAGAGGTGGTAAAATGATGTTAAATTGAATGTATATGATGTTAACATGTTAATTGTACAAATATATGGTGGAAAGTGACTATTATAGGGTGCAAAGTAACTCTAATATGGTGAAAACTGATTTACATGGTTAATTAGAGCCAAAATGTGGAACAAAATTGACTTATATGAAAGTGGAACTAAAAAGTGGTAAAACGATGTCAAATTGAATGCATATGATGTTAACATGTTAATTGTACAAATATATGGTTGAAAGTGACTCTTATAGGGTGCAAATTGACTCTAATATGGTGAAAAGTGACTTACATGGTTGATTAGAACCAAAATATGGAACAAAATTGACTTGTATGAAAGTGGAACTAAGATGTGATAAAAGAATGTCAAATTTTATGTATATGATGTTAACATGTTAATTGTACAAATATATGGTGGAAAGTGACTTATATGTTGCAAAGTGACTCTAATATGGTGAAAAGTGACTTGCATGGTTAATTAAAACCAAAATGTGGAACAAAATTGACTTGTATGAAAGTGGAACTAAGAGGTGGTAAAACTATGTCAAATTGAATGTATATGATGTTAACATGTTAATTGTACAAATATATGGTGGAAAGTGACTATTATAGGGTGCAAAGTGACTCTAATATGGTGAAAAGTGACTTCTTACATGGTTGATTAGAACCAAAATGTGGAACAAAATTGACTTGTATAAAAGTGAAACTAAGAGATGGTAAAAGAATGTCAAATTGTATGTATATGATGTTAACATGTTAATTGTACAAATATATGGTGGAAAGTGATTCTAATATGGTGAAAAGTGACTTACATGGTTAAATTAAAACAAAATGTGGAACAAAATTGACTTGTGTGAAAGTGGAACTCAAAGGTGTTAAAAGGATGTCAAATTGGATGTATATGATGTTAACCTGTTAATTGTACAAATATATGGTTGAAAGTGACTCTTTTAGGGTGCAAAAGTGACTCTAATATGGTGAAAAGTGACTTACATGGTTGATTAGAACCAAAGTGTGGAACAAAATTTACTTGTGTGAAAGTGGAACTGAGAGGTGGTAAAAGGATGTCAAATTGGATGTATATGATGTTAACATGTTAATTATATAAATAAATGGTGGAAAATGACTCTTATAGGGTGCAAAGTGACTCTAATATGGTGAAGAGTGACTTACATGGTTAATTACAGCCAAAATGTGGAACATAATAGACTTGTATGAAAGTGGTACTAAGAGTTGGTAAAACGATGTCAAATTGAATGTATATGATGTTACATGTTAATTGTACAAATATATGGTGGAAAGTGACCCTTATAGGGTGCAAAGTGACTATAATATGGTGAAAAGTGACTTACATGGTTGATTAGAGCCAAAATGTGGAACAAAATTGACTTGTATGAAAGTGGAACTAAGAGTTGGTAAAACGATGTCAAATTGATTTTAACATGTTAATTGTACAAATATATGGTGGAAAGTGACTATTATAGGGTGCAAAGTGACTCTAGTATGGTGAAAAGTGACTTCTTACATGGTTGATTAGAACCAAAATGTGGAACAAAATTGACTTGTATGAAAGTGAAACTAAGAGGTGGTAAAAGAATATCAAATTGTATGTATATGATGTTAACATGTTAATTGTACAAATATATGGTGGAAAGTGACTCTAATATGGTGAAAAGTGACTTACATGTTTAATTAAAACAAAATTGACTTGCGTGAAAGTGGAACTAAGAGGTGTTAAAAGGATGTCAAATTGGATGTATATAAGGTTAAAATGTTAATTATACAAATATATGGTGGAAAGTGCCTCATTTAGGGTGCAAAGTGACTCTAATATGGTGAGAAGTGACTTACATGGTTGATTAGAACCAAAATGTGGAACGAAATTTACTTATGTGAAAGTGGAACTAAGAGGTGGTAAAAGGATGTCAAATTGGATGTATAAGATGTTAACATGTTAATTGTACAAATATATGGTGGAAAGTGACTCTTAGAGGGTGCAAAGTGACTCTAATATGGGGAAAAGTGACTTACATGGTTGATTAGAGCCAAAATGTGGAACAAAATTGACTTGTAGGAAAGTGGAACTAAGAGGTGCTAAAACGATGTCAAATTGAATGTATATGATGTTAACATATTAATTGTACAAATATATGGAGGAAACTGACTCTTATAGGGTGCAAAGTGACTCTAATATGGTGAAAAGTTATTTACATGGTTGATTAGAGCCAAAATGTGGAACAAAATTTACTTGTATGATAGTGGAACTAAGAGGTGGTAAAACTATGTCAAATTGAATGTATATGATGTTAACATGTTAATTGTACAAATATAAGGTGGAAAGTGACTATTATAGGGTGCAAAGTGACTCTAATATGGTGAAAAGTGACTTCTTACATGGTTGATTAGAACCAAAATGTGGAATAAAATTGACTTGTATGAAAGTGAAACTAAGAGGGGGTAAAAGAATGTCGAATTGTATGTATATGATGTTAACATGTTAATTGTACAAATATAAGGTGGAAAATAATTTAAATCTCATTCCCCTATTGTACTATAGAAAAGGATAGAGTAGAACTCTTAGATATTGGTTTTGGGCTACTGTTTATTTAAAGAAATCATCTTTAAATAGAAGTAAAGCTAGTTTCTTTGTTCTGTATCAATGACTTGGCATTGTTGGGAGTCTGTTCCTGATCTTTGATGCTCTAGAGTATACCCTAGTATTTTGTATTTTTCTTTGTTGGGTTTATACAATTATTACTTAGCAAAAAAAAAACATGTTAATTGTACAAATATATGGTGGAAAGTGACTCTAATATGGTGAAAAGTGACTTATATTGTTAAATTAAAATAAAATGTGGAACAAAATTTACTTGTGTGAAAGTGGAACTAAGAGGTGGTAAAACAATGTCAAATTGGATGTCTATGATGTTAACATGTTAATTGCACAAATATATGGTGGGAAGTGACTCTTATAGGGTGCAAAGTGACTCTAATATGGTGAAAAGTGACTTACAAGGCTAATTAGAGCCAAAATATGGAACAAAATTGACTTGTAGGAAAGTGGAACTAAGAGGTGGTAAAACGATGTTAAATTGAATGTATATGATGTTAACATGTTAATTGTACAAATATATGGTGGAAAGTGACTATTATAGGGTGCAAAGTAACTCTAATATGGTGAAAAGTGATTTACATGGTTAATTAAAGCCAAAATGTGGAACAAAATTGACTTATATGAAAGTGGAACTAAGAGGTGGTAAAACGATGTCAAATTGAATGCATATGATGTTAGAATATTAATTGTACAAATATATGGTTGAAAGTGACTCTTATAGGGTGCAGATTGACTCTAATATGGTGAAAAGTGACTTACAAAGTTGATTAGAACCAAAATATGGAACAAAATTGACTTTTATGAAAGTGGAACTAAGATGTGATAAAAGAATGTCAAATTTTATGTATATGATGTTAACATGTTAATTGTACAAATATATGGTGGAAAGTGACTCTTAAGCAAAGTGACTCTAATATGGTGAAAAGTGACTTGCATGGTTAATTAAAACCAAAATGTGGAACAAAATTGACTTGTATGAAAGTGGAAATAAGAGGTGGTAAAACTATGTCAAATTGAATGTATATGATGTTAACATGTTAATTGTACAAATATATGGTGGAAAGTGACTATTATAGGGTGCAAAGTGACTCTAATATGGTGAAAAGTGACTTCTTACATGGTTGATTAGAACCAAAATGTGGAACAAAATTGACTTGTATAAAAGTGAAACTAAGAGATGGTAAAAAAAGGTCGAATTGTATGTATATGATGTTAACATGTTAATTGTACAAATATATGGTGGAAAGTGACTCTAATATGGTGAAAGTGACTTACATGGTTAAATTAAAACAAAATGTGGAACAAAATTGACTTGTGTGAAAGTGGAACTCAAAGGTGTTAAAAGGATGTCAAATTAGATGTATATGATGTTAACCTGTTAATTGTACAAATATATGGTTGAAAGTAACTCTTTTAGGGTGCAAAAGTGACTCTAATATGGTGAAAAGTGACTTCTTACATGGTTGATTAGAACCAAAATGTGGAACAAAATTGACTTGTATGAAAGTGAAACTAAGAGGTGGTAAAAGAATGTAAAATTGTATGTATATGATGTTAACATGTTAATTGTACAAATAGATGGTGGAAAGTGAGTCTAATATAGTGAAAAATGACTTACATGGTTAAATTAAAACAAAATTGACATATAAGTCAATTTTGTTCCACATTTTGGTTCTAATCAACCATGTAAGTCACTTTTCACCATATTAGAATCACTTTGCACCCAATAATAGTCACTTTCCACCATATTAGAGTCACTTTGCACCAAATTGACTTGTGTGAAAGTTACCAAAATGGTGGAAAGTGACCCTTATAGGGTGCAAAGTGACTCTAATATGGTGAAAAGTGACTTACATGGTTGATTAGAACCAAAGTGTGGAACAAAATTTACTTGTGTGAAAATGGAACTGAGAGGTGGTAAAAGGATGTCAAATTCAATGCATATGATGTTAACATGTTAATTGTAAAAATATATGGTCGAAAGTGACTCTTATAGGATGCATATTGACTCTAATATGGTGAAAAGTGACTTTCATGGTTGATTAGAACCAAAATGTGGAACAAAATTGACTTGTGGGAAAGAGGAACTAAGAGGTGGTAAAAGAATGTTAAATTGTATGTATAGGATGTTAACATGTAAATTGTACAAATATATGGTGGCAAGTGACTCTTATAGGGTGCAAAGTGACTCTAATATGATGAAATGTGACTTACATGGTTGATTAGAGCCAAAATGTGGAACAAAATTGACTTGTATAAAAGTGGAACTAAGAGGTGGTAAAACGATGTCAAATTGAATGTATATGATGTTAACATGTTAATTGTACAAATATAAGGTGGAAAGTGACTATTAGAGGGTGCAAAGTGACTCTAATATGGTGAAAAGTGACTTCTTACATGGTTGATTATAACCAAAATGTGGAACAAAATTGACTTGTATGAAAGTGAAACTAAGATGTCGTAAAAGAATGTCAAATTGTATGTATATGATGTTAACATGTTAATTGTACAAATATATGGTGAATAGTGACTCTAATATGGTGAAAAGTGACTTACATGGTTAAATTAAAAATAAATGTGGAACAAAATTGACTTGTGTGAAAGTTGAACTCAGATGTGTTAAAAGGATGTCAAATTGGATGTATATGATGTTAACCTGTTAAAGGTACAAATATATGGTGGAAAGTGACTCTTTTAGGGTTCAAAAGTGACTCTAATATGGTGAAAAGTGACATACATGATTGATTAGAACCAAAATGTGGAACAAAATTTACTTGTGTGAAAGTGGAACTAAGAGATGGTACAAGGATGTCAAATTGGATGTATATGATGTTAACATGTTAATTGTACGAATATATGGTGGAAAATGATTCTTATAGGGTTCAAAGTGACTCTAATATGGTGAAAAGTGACTTACATGGTTAATTAGAGCCAAAATGTGGAACATAATTGTCTTGAAGGAAAGTGGAACTAAGAGGTGCTAACAACTATGTCAAATTGAACGTATATGATGTTAACATGTTAATTGAGTCACTTTGCACCCTAGAAGGGCACTTTCCTCCATATATTTGTACAATTAACATGTTAACATCATATACATTCAGTTTGACATCGTTTTAGCACCTCTTAGTTCCACTTTCCTACAAGTCAATTTTGTTCCACATTTTGGCTCTAATCAACCATATAAGTCACTTTTCACTATATTAGAGTCAATTTGCGCCCTATAAGATTCACTTGCCGCCATATATTTGTACAATTAACATGTTAACATCATATACATACAATTTGACATTCTTTTACCACCTCTTAGTTCCACTTTTATACAAGTCAATTTTGTTCCACATTTTGGTTCCAATCAACCATGTAAGTCACTTTTCACCATATTAGAATCACTTTGCACCCTATAATAGTCACTTTCCACCATATATTTGTACAATTAACATGTTAACATCATGTATATTCAATTTGACATTGTTTACCAACTCTTAGTTCCACTTTCACACAAGTCAATTTTGTTCCACATTTTGGTTCTAATTAACCATGCAAGTCACTTTTTACCATATTAGAGTCACTTTGCACCATATATGATCACTTTCCACTATATATTTGTACAATAAACATGTTAATATCATATACATAAAATTTGACATTCTTTTATCACATCTTAGTTCCACTTTCATACAAGTCAATTTTGTTCCACATTTTGGTTCTAATCAACCAGGTAAGTCACTTTTCACCATATTACAGTCAATTTGCATCCTATAAGAGTCACTTTCAACCATATATTTGTACAATTAACATGTTTACATCATATGCATTCAATTTGACATCGTTTTACCACTTCTTAGTTCCACTTTCATACAAGTCAATTTTGTTCCATATTTTGGCTCTAATTAACCATGTAAATCACTTTTCACCATATTAGACTTACTTTGCACCCTATAATACTGACTTTCCACCATATATTTGAAAAATTAACATGTTAACATCATATACATTCAATTTGACATCGTTTTACCACCTCTTAGTTTCACTTTCATACAAGTCAATTTTGTTCCACATTTTGGCTCTAATCAACCATGTAAGTCACTTTTCATCATATTAGAGTCACTTTGCACCCTATAAGAGTCACTTGCCACCATATATTTGTACAATTAACATGTTAACATCATATACATTCAATTTGACATCGTTTTAGCACCTCTTAGTTCCACTTTCCTACAAGTCAATTTTGTTCTACATTTTGGCTCTAATTAACCATGTAAGTCACTTTTCACCATATTAGAGTCACTTTGCAGCCTATAAGAGTCATTTTTCACCATATATTTGTACAATTAACATGTTAACATCATATACATCCAATTTGACATCCTTTTACCACCTCTTAGTTCCACTTTCACACAAGTAAATTTTTTTCCACATTTTGGTTCTAATCAACCATGTAAGTCAATTTTCACCATATTAGAGTCACCTTTTCACCCTAAAAGAGTCATTTTCCACCATATATTTGTATAATTAACAGGTTAACATCATATACATCTAATTTGACATCGTTTTAACACCTCTGAGTTCCACTTTCACACAAGTCAATTTTGTTCCACATTTTATTTTAATTTAACCATGTAAGTCACTTTTCACCATATTAGAGTCACTTTCCACCATATATTTGTACAATTAACATGTTAAAATCATATACATAAAATTTGACATTCTTTCACCATCTCTTAGTTTCACTTTCATACAAGTCAATTTTGTTCCACATTTCGGTTCTAATCAACCATGTAAGAAGTCATTTTTCACCATATTAGAGTCACTTTGCACCCTATAATAGTCACTTTCCACCATATATTTGTACAATTAACATGTTAACATCATATACATTCAATTTGACATCGTTTTACCACCTCTTAGTTCCACTTTCATACAAGTCAATTTTGTTCCACATTTTGGCTCTAATCAACCATATAAGTCACTTTTCACCATATTAGAGTCAATTTGCACCCTATAAGAGTCACTTGCCGCCATATATTTGTACAATTAACATGTTAACATCATATACATACAATTTGACATTCTTTTACCACCTCTTAGTTCCACTTTCATACAAGTCAATTTTGTTCCACATTTTGGTTCTAATCAACCATGTAAGTCACTTTTCACCATATTAGAATCACTTTGCACCCTATAATAGGCACTTTCCACCAAATATTTGTACAATTAATATGTTAACATCATGTACATTCAATTTGACATTGTTTTACCAACTCTTAGTTCCACTTTCACACAAGTCAATTTTGTTCCACATTTTGGTTCTAATTAACCATGCAAGTCACTTTTCACCATATTAGAGTCACTTTGCACCCTATAAGAGTCACTTTCCATGATATATTTGTACAATTAACATGTTAACATCATATACATCCAATTTGACATTCTTTTACCACCTCTTAGTTAAACTTTCATACAAGTCAATTTTATCCCACATTTTGGTTCTAATTAACCATGTAAGTCATTTTTCACCATATTAGAGTCATTTTACAACCTAAAAGAGTAACTTTCCACCATATATTTGTACAATTAACATGTTAACATCATATACATCCAATTTGACATCCATTTAACACCTCTTAGTTCCACTTTCATACAAGTAAATTTTGTTCTACATTTTGTTTTAATTTAACCATGTAAGTCACTTTTCACCATATTAGAGTCACTTTCCACCATATATTTGTACAATTAACATGTTAACATCATATACATACAATTTGACATTCTTTTACCACCTCCTAGTTTCACTTTCATACAAGTCAATTTTGTTCCACATTTTGGTTCTAATCAACCATGTACGAAGTCACTTTTCACCATATTAGAGTTACTTTGCACCCTATAATAGTCACTTTCCACCATATATTTGTACAATTAACATGTTAACATCATATGCATTGAATTTGACATCGTTTTACCACCTCTTAGTTTCACTTTCATGCAAGTCAATTTTGTTCCACATTTTGGCTCTAATCAATCATGTAAGTCACTTTTCATCATATTAGAGTCACTTTGCACTCTATAAGAGTCACTTGCCACCATATATTTGTACAATTAACATGTTAACATAATATACATTCAATTTGACATCGTTTTACCACCTCTTAGTTTCACTTTCATATAAGTCAATTTTGTTCCACATTTTGGTTCTAATGAACCATGTAAGTCACTTTTCACCATATTAGAATCACTTTGCACAATATAATAGTCACTTTCCACCATATATTTGTACAATTAACATGTTAACATCATATACGTTCAATTGACAATGTTTTACCACCTCTTAGTTCCACTTTCACACAAGTCAATTTTGTTCTATATTTTGGTTCTAATTAAACATGTAAGTCACTTTTCACTATATTAGAGTCACTTTGCACCATATTTGTCATTAACATGTAACATCATCATTCAATTTGCCATCGTTTTTACCACCTTTAGTTAA
>NW_027418275.1:0-31751 GCF_009905375.1 Apium graveolens | reverse complement strand
AAACCGAGTTGCATTCGTTTCAGCTCCGATTCCTCCGCACGACCTCCGAATCAACGCGAATGTAATTTCATAAATCCATAGGGACAAATTTATGAAACGATATGCAAAAAACGGGCCGCCTCAAATTTTTGCTCCATACCTCGTTACTACCCCCTACGAGGATTATTCGGAAACCGAGTTCCATTCGTTTCAGCTCCGATTCACTTCCGGACGACCCCGAATGGACGCGAATACAATTTCATAAAATCCATAGGGACAAATTATTAGAGGATTTCAAAAAATGATCCGCCTCAATTTTTGCTCCATACCTCGTGTACTTCCATGTTTCAGCTCCGATTTTCACTTCCGGACGACCCCGAATGGACGCGAATGCAATTTCATAAATCCATAGGGACAAATTATGAAAATATATCCAAAAAATGGGCCGCCCTCAATTTTTGATCCATAACCTCGTGTACTACCCCCTACGAAGATTATTCGGAAACCGAGTTTCATTCGTTTCAGCTCGATTCACTTCCGGACGACCCCGAATGGACGCGAATCAATTCATAAATCCATAGAGACAAATTATGAAAAGATTATCCAAAAAACAGGCCGCCTCAATTTTTGCTCCATACCTCGGGTACTACCCCCTACGAGGATTATTCGGAAACCGAGTTCCTTTCGTTTCAGCTCCGATTCACTTCCGGACGATCCCGAATGGACGCAAATGCAATTTCATAAATCCATAGGGACAAATTATGAAAAGATATCCAAAAAAATAGGCCGCCTCAATTTTTGCTCCATACCTCGTGTACTACCCCTACGAGGATTATTCGGAAACCGAGTTCCCTTCGTTTCAGCTCCGATCACTTCCGGACGATCCCGAATGGACGCGAATGCAATTTCATAAATCCTATGGACAAATTATGAAAAGATACCAAAAAACGGCCGCCTTAATTTTTGCTCCATACCTCGTGACTAAACCCCCTACTAGGATTATTCGAAACCGAGTTCCCTTGTTCGTTTTAAGCTCCGATTCCTTCCGTACGATCCCGACTGGCACTCTAATGCAATTTCATAAATCCATTAAGACAAATTATGAAAGTATACCAAAAAACGGACGCCTCAAGTTTTGCTTCCATACCTCGGTATTACCCCCTACGAAGATTATTCGGCAATCGAGTTCGCATTCGTTTCAGCTCCGCTTCACTTTCCTCACGACTCCAATGGACGCGAATATAATTTCATAAAGCTAGGGAAAAATTATAAAGATATTCAAAAAAATATGGTCGCCTCAATTTTTTAGCTCCATAACCTCGCGTACTTCCCTCCCCCTACGAATATTATTCAGAACGAGGTCCACTTCGTTTTCGGCTCCGATTCACTTCCGGACGACCCGAATGGACCGCGAATGCAATTTAATAAATCTATAGGGACAAAATTATGACAATATATCCAGAAATGGGCCTTCCTCAATTTTTGCTCCATACCTTGTGTACTACCCACCCCTACGAGGATTATTCGGAAATCGAGTCCATTTATCGTTTCACCTCCGATTCACTTCTTCCCTTCCGGACGGATCACCCCGAATGGACGCGAATGCAATTACATAAATCCATAGGGACAAAAGTATGAAACAGATATTCAAAAAATGGGCTGCCTCAATTTTTGGGCCATACATCTTGTACACCCCCTACAAGGATTATTCGGATACCGAGTTTCAATCGTTTCAGCCTCCAACTCACTTCCAGACGACCCTGAATGGACGCGAATGCAATTTCATAATCCATAGGTACAAATTATGATAAGATTTTGAAAAAATGGGCCACCTCAATTTTTGCTCCATACCTCGTGTACTACCCCTACGAGGATGATTCAGAAACCGAGTTTCAATCGTTTCAGTCCGATTCACTTCCGGACGACCCCGAATGGACGCGAATGCAATTTCATAAATTCATAGGGACAAATTATGAAAAGATATCCAAAAAACAAGCCGCCTCAATTTTTTCTCCATACCTCGTGTACTACCCCCTATGAGGAGTATTCGGAAACCGAGTTCCATTCGTTTCAGCTTCGATTACTTCCGGACGACCCCGAATGGACGCGAATGTAATTACATAAATCCATAGGGACAAATTATGAAAAGATATTCAAAAAACGGGTTGCCTCAATTTTTACTCCATACCTCGTGTACTACCCCCTATGAGGATTATTCGGAAACCGAGTTCGTTTCGTTTCAGCTCCGATTCACTTCCGGACGACCCCGAATGGACGCGAATGCAATTTTATAAATCCATAGGGACAAATTATGAAAAGATATCCAAAAAATGGGCCGCCTCAATTTTTGCTCCATACCTCGTGTACTACCCCCTACGAGGATTATTCGGAAACCGAGTTCCATTCGTTTCAGCTCCGATTCACTTCCGGACGACCCCGAATGGACGCGAATGCAATTTCATAAATCCATAGTGACAAATTATGAAAAGATTTCCAAAAAATTGGATGCCTCAATTTTTGCTCCATACCTCGTGTACTACCCCCTACGAGGATTATTCAGAAACCGAGTTCCATTCGTTTCAGCTCCGATTTACTTCCGCACGACTCCGAATGGACGCGAATGTATTTCATAAATCCATAGGGACAAATTATGAAAAGATATCCAAAAAACGGGCCGCCTCAATTTTTGCTCCATACCTCGTGTACTACCTCCTACGAGGATTATTCGGAAACCGAGTTCTATTCGTTTCAGCTCCGATTCAGTTCCGGACGACCCCGAATGGACGTGAATGCAATTTCATAAATCCATAGGGACAAATTATTAGAGGATTTCAAAAAAACAGGCCGCCTCAATTTTTGCTCCATACCTCGTGTACTTCCATTCGTTTCAGCTCCGATTCACTTCCGGACGACCCCGAATGGACGCGAATGCAATTTCATAAATCCATAGGGACAAATTATGAAAAGATATCCAAAAAAAACGGGCCGCCTCAATTTTTGATCCATACCTCGTGTACTAATACCCCCTACGAAAATTATTCGGAAACTGAGTTTCATTCGTTTCAACTCCGATTCACTTCCGGACGACCCCGAATGGACGCGAATGCAATTTCATAAATCCATAGAGACAAATTATGAAAAGATATCCAAAAAATAGGCCACCTCAATTTTTGCTCCATACCTCGTGTACTACCCCCTACGAGGATTATTCGGAAACCGAGTTCCATTCGTTTCAGCTTTGATTCACTTTTGGACGACCCCGAATGGACGCGAATGTAATTACATAAATCCATGGGGGCAAATTATGAAAAGATATTCAAAAAACGGGTTGCCTCAATTTTTACTCCATACCTCGTGTACTACCCCCTATGAGGATTATTCGGAAACCGAGCTCGTTTCGTTTCAGCTCCGATTCACTTCCGGACGACCCCGAATGGACGCGAATGCAATTTCATAAATCCATAGAGACAAATTATGAAAAGATATCCAAAAAACAGGCCGCCTCAATTTTTGTTCCATACCTCGTGTACTACCCCCTACGAGAATTATTCGGAAACCGAGTTCCATTCGTTTCAGCTCCGATTCACTTCCGGACGATCCCGAATGGACGCAAATGCAATTTCATAAATCCATAGGGACAAATTATGAAAAGATATCCAAAAAATAGGCCGCCTCAATTTTTGCTCCATACCTCGTGTACTACCCCCTACGAGGATTATTCGGAAACCGAGTTCCCTTCGTTTCAGCTCCGATTCACTTCCGGACGATCCTGAATGGACGCGAATGCTATTTCATAAATCCATAGGGACAAATTATGAAAAGATATCCAAAAAACGGGCCACCTTAATTTTCGCTCCATACCTCGTGTACTACCCCCTACGAGGATTATTCGAAAATCGAGTTCCATTCGTTTCAGCTCCGATTCACTTCCGGACGACCCCAAATAGACGCGAATGCAATTTCATAAATCCATAGAGACAAATTATGAAAAGATATCCAAAAAATGGGATGCCTGAATTTTTGCTCCATACCTCGTGTATTACCCCCTACGAAGATTATTCGGAAATCGAGTTCCATTCGTTTCAGCTCCGATTCACTTCCTCACGACTCCGAATGGACGCGAATATAATTTCATAAATCCATAGGGAAAAATTATGAAAAGATATTCAAAAAATGGGTCGCCTCAATTTTTGCTCCATACCTCGCGTACTACCCCCTACGAGGATTATTCGGAAACCGAGGTCCATTCGTTTCAGCTCCGATTCACTTCCGGACGACCTCGAATGGACGCGAATGCAATTTAATAAATCCATAGGGACAAATTATGAAAATATATCCAAGAAATGGGCCTCCTCAATATTTGCTCCATACCTTGTGTACTACCCCCTACGAGAAATATTCGGAAACCGAGTTCCATTCGTTTCACCTCCGATTCACTTCCGGACGACCCCGAATGGACGCAAATGCAATTACATAAATCCATAGGGACAAATTATGAAAATATATTCAAAAAATGGGCTGCCTCAATTTTTGGGCCATACCTCTTGTACAACCCCCTACAAGGATTATTCGGATACCGAGTTTCAATCATTTCAGCTCCAACTCACTTCCGGATGACCCTGAATGGACGCGAATATAATTTCTTAAATCCATAGGTACAAATTATGATAAGATTTCGAAAAAATGGGCCACCTCAATTTTTGCTCCATACCTCGTGTACTACCCCTACGAGGATGATTCAGAAACCGAGTTTCAATCGTTTCAGCTCCGATTCACTTCCGGACGACCCCGAATGGACGCGAATGCAATTTCATAAATTCATAGGGACAAATTATGAAAAGATATCCAAAAAACAAGCCGCCTCAATTTTTGCTCAATATCTCGTGTACTACCCCCTATGAGGATTATTCGGAAACCGAGTTCCATTCGTTTTAGCTTCGATTCACTTCCGGACGACCCCGAATGGACGCGAATGTAATTACATAAATCCATAGGGACAAATTATGAAAAGATATTCAAAAAACGGGTTGCCTCAATGTTTACTCCATACCTCGTGTACTACCCCCTATGAGGATTATTCGGAAACCGAGTTCGTTTTGTTTCAGCTCCGATTCACTTCCGGACGACCCCAAATGGACGCGAATGCAATTTTATAAATCCATAGGGACAAATTATGAAAAGATATCCAAAAAACGGGCCGCCTCAATTTTTGCTCCATACCTCGTGTACTACCCCCTACGAGGATTATTCGGAAACCGAGTTCCATTCGTTTCAGCTCCGATTCACTTCCGGACGACCCCGAATGGACGCGAATGCAATTTCATAAATCCATAGTGACATTATGAAAAGATTTCCAAAAAATGAGATGCCTCAATTTTTGCTCCATACCTCGTGTACTACCCCCTACGAGGATTATTCAGAAACCGAGTTCCATTCGTTTCAGCTCCGATTCACTTCCGCACGACTCCGAATCGACGCTAATGTAATTTCACAAATCCATAGGGACAAATTATGAAAAGATATCAAAAAAATGGGCCGCCTCAATTTTTGCTCCATACCTCGTGTACTACCCCCTACGAGGATTATTCGGAAACCGAGTTCCATTCGTTTCAGCTCCGATTCACTTCCGGACGACCCCGAATGGACGCGAATGCAAATTCATAAATCCATAGGGACAAATTATTAGAGGATTTCAAAAAAACGGGCCGCCTTAATTTTTGCTCCATACCTCGTGTACTTCCATTCGTTTCAGCTCCGATTCACTTCCGGACGACCCCGAATGGACGCGAATGCAATTTCATAAATCCATAGGGACAAATTATGAAAAGATATCCAAAAAACGGGCCGCTTCAATATTTGATCCATACCTCATGTACTACCCCCTACGAAGATTATTCGGAAACTGAGTTTCATTCGTTTCAGCTCCGATTCACTTCCGGACGACCCTGAATGGACGCGAATGCAATTTCATAAATCCATAGAGACAAATTATGAAAAGATATCCAAAAAACAGGCCGCCTCAATTTTTGCTCCATACCTCGTGTACTACCCCCTACGAGGATTATTCGGAAACCGAGTTCCATTCGTTTCAGCTCCGATTCACTTCCGGACGATCCCGAATGGACGCAAATGCAATTTCATAAATCCATAGGGACAAATTATGAAAAGATATCCAAAAAATAGGCCGCCTCAATTTTTGCTCCATACCTCGTGTACCACCCCCTACGAGGATTATTCAGAAACCGAGTTCCCTTCGTTTCAACTCCGATTCACTTCCGGACGATCCCGAATGGACGCGAATGCAATTTCATAAATCCATAGGGACAAATTATGAAAAGATATCCAAAAAAAGGGCTGCCTTAATTTTTGCTCCATACCTCGTGTACTACCCCCTACGAGGATTATTCGAAAATCGAGTTCCATTCGTTTCAGCTCCGATTCATTTCCGGACGACCCCAAATGGACGCGAATGCAATTTCATAAATCCATAGAGACAAATTATGAAAAGATATCCAAAAAACGGGATGCCTCAATTTTTGCTCCATACCTCGTGTATTACCCCCTACGAAGATTATTCGGAAATCGAGTTCCATTCATTTCATCTCCGATTCACTTCCTCACGACTCCGAATGGACGCGAATATAATTTCATAAATCCATAGGGAAAAATTATGAAAAGATATTCAAAAAATGGGTCGCCTCAATTTTTGCTCCATACCTCGCGTACTACCCCCTACGAGGATTATTCGGAAACCGAGGTCCATTCGTTTCAGCTCCGATTCACTTCCGGACGACCTCGAATGGACGCGAATGCAATTTAATAAATCCATAGGGACAAATTATGAAAATATATCCAAGAAATGGGCCTCCTCAATTTTTGCTCCATACCTTGTGTACTACCCCTACGAGGATTATTCGGAAACCGAGTTCCATTCGTTTCACCTCCGATTCACTTCCGGACGACCCCGAATGGACGCGAATGCAATTACATAAATCCATAGGGACAAATTATGAAAAGATATTCAAAAAATGGGCTGCCTCAATTTTTGGGCCATACCACTTGTACAACCCCCTACAAGGATTATTCGGATACCGAGTTTCAATCGTTTCAGCTCCAACTCACTTCCGGACGACCCTGAATGGACGCGAATGCAATTTCATAAATCCATAGGTACAAATTATGATAAGATTTCGAAAAAATGGGCCGCCTCAATTTTTGCTCCATACCTCGTGTACTACCCCTACGAGGATGATTCAGAAACCGAGTTTCAATCGTTTCAGCTCCGATTCACTTCCGGACGACCCCGAATGGACGCGAATGCAATTTCATAAATTCATAGAAACAAATTATGAAAAGATATCCAAAAAATGGGATGCCTCAATTTTTGCTCCATACGTCGCGTACTACCCCCTACGAGGATTATTCGGAAACCGAGGTCCATTCGTTTCAGCTCCGATTAACTTCCGGACGACCTCGAATGGACACGAATGCAATTTAATAAATCCATAGGGACAAATTATGAAAATATATCCAAGAAATGGGCCTCCTCAATTTTTGCTCCATACCTTGTGTACTACCCCCTACGAGGATTATTCGGAAACCGAGTTCCATTCGTTTCACCTCCGATTCACTTCCGGACGACCCCGAATGGACGCGAATGCAATTACATAAATCCATAGGGACAAATTATAAAAAGATATTCAAAAAATGGGCTGCCTCAATTTTTGGGCCATACCTCTTGTACAACCCCCTACAAGGATTATTCGGATACCGAGTTTCAATCGTTTCAGCTCCAACTCACTTCCGGACGACCCTGAATGGACGCGAATGCAATTTCATAAATCCATAGGTACAAATTATGATAAGATTTCGAAAAAATGGGCCGCCTCAATTTTTGCTCCATACCTCGTGTACTACCCCTATGAGGATGATTTAGAAACCGAGTTTCAATCGTTTCAGCTCCGATTCACTTCCGGACGACCCCGAATGGACGCGAATGCAATTTCATAAATTCATAGAAACAAATTATGAAAAGATATCCAAAAAATGGGATGCCTCAATTTTTGCTCCATACCTCGCGTACTACCCCCTACGAGGATTATTCGGAAACCGAGGTCCATTCGTTTCAGCTCCGATTAACTTCCGGACGACCTCGAATGGACGCGAATGCAATTTAATAAATCCATAGGGACAAATTATGAAAATATATCCAAGAAATGGGCCTCCTCAATTTTTGCTCCATACCTTGTGTACTACCCCCTACGAGGATTATTCGGAAACCGAGTTCCATTCGTTTCACCTCCGATTCACTTCCGGACGACCCCGAATGGACGCGAATGCAATTACATAAATCCATAGGGACAAATTATGAAAAGATATTCAAAAAATGGGCTGCCTCAATTTTTGGGCCATACCTCTTGTACAACCCCCTACAAGGATTATTCGGATACCGAGTTTCAATCGTTTCAGCTCCAACTCACTTCCGGACGACCCTGAATGGACGCGAATGCAATTTCATAAATCCATAGGTACAAATTATGATAAGATTTCGAAAAAATGGGCCGCCTCAATTTTTGCTCCATACCTCGTGTACTACCCCTACGAGGATGATTCAGAAACAGAGTTTCAATCGTTTCAGCTCCGATTCACTTCCGGACGACCCCGAATGGACGCGAATGCAATTTCATAAATTCATAGAAACAAATTATGAAAAGATATCCAAAAAACAAGCGGCCTCAATTTTTGCTCCATACCTCGTGTACTACCCCCTATGAGGATTATTCGGAAACCGAGTTCGATTCGTTTCAGCTTCGATTCACTTCCGGACGACCCCAAATGGACGCAAATGTAATTACATAAATCCATAGGGACAAATTATGAAAAGATATTCAAAAAACGGGTTGCCTCAATTTTTACTCCATACCTCGTGTACTACCCCCTATGAGGATTATTCGGAAACCGAGTTCGTTTCGTTTCAGCTCCGATTCACTTCCTGACGACCCCGAATGGACGCGAATGCAATTTTATAAATCCATAGGGACAAATTATGAAAAGATATCCAAAAAATGGGCCGCCTCAATTTTTGCTCCATACCTCGTGTACTACCCCCTACGAGGATTATTCGGAAACCGAGTTCCATTCGTTTCAGCTCCGATTCACTTCCGGACGACCCCGAATGGACGCGAATGCAATTTCATAAATCCATAGTGACAAATTATGAAAAGATTTCCAAAAAATGGGATGCCTCAATTTTTGCTCCATACCTCGTGTACTACCCCCTACGAGGATTATTCGGAAACCGAGTTCCATTCGTTTCAGCTCTGATTCAGTTCCGGACGACCCCGAATGGACGTGAATGCAATTTCATAAATCCATAGGGACAAATTATTAGAGGATTTCAAAAAAACGGGCCGCCTCAATTTTTGCTCCATACCTCGTGTACTTCCATTCGTTTCAGCTCCGATTCACTTCCGGACGACCCCGAATGGACGCGAATGCAATTTCATAAATCCATAGGGACAAATTATGAAAAGATATCCAAAAAACGGGCCGCCTCAATTTTTGATCCATACCTCGTGTACTACCCCCTACGAAAATTATTCGGAAACCGAGTTTCATTCGTTTCAGATCCGATTCACTTCCGGACGACCCAGAATGGACGCGAATGCAATTTCATAAATCCATAGAGACAAATTATGAAAAGATATCCAAAAAATAGGCCGCCTCAATTTTTGCTCCATACCTCGTGTACTACCCCCTACGAGGATTATTCGGAAACCGAGTTCCATTCGTTTCAGCTTCGATTCACTTCCGGATGACCCCGAATGGACGAGAATGTAATTACATAAATCCATAGGGGCAAATTATGAAAAGATATTCAAAAAATGGGTTGCCTCAATTTTTACTCCATACCTCGTGTACTACCCCCTATGAGGATTATTCGGAAACCGAGTTCGTTTCGTTTCAGCTCTGATTCACTTCTGGACGACCCCGAATGGACGCGAATGCAATTTTATAAATCCATAGGGACAAATTATGAAAAGATATCCAAAAAATGGGCCGCCTTAATTTTTGCTCCATACCTCGTGTACTACCCCCTACGAGGATTATTCGGAAACCGAGTTCCATTCGTTTCAGCTCCGATTCACTTCCGGACGACCCCGAATGGACGCGAATGCAATTTCATAAATCCACAGTGACAAATTATGAAAAGATTTCCAAAAAATGGGATGCCTCAATTTTTGCTCCATACGTCGTGTACTACCCCCTACGAGGATTATTCAGAAACCGAGTTCCATTCGTTTCAGCTCCGATTCACTTCCGCACGACTCCGAATCGAGGCGAATGTAATTTCATAAATCCATAGGGACAAATTATGAAAAGATATCCAAAAAACGGGCCGCCTCAATTTTTGCTCCATACCTCGTGTACTACCCCCTACAAGGATTATTCGGAAACCGATTTCCATTCGTTTCAGCTCCAATTCAGTTCCGGACGACCCCGAATGGACGCGAATGCAATTTCATAAATCCATAGGGACAAATTATTAGAGGATTTCAAAAAAATGGGCCGCCTCAATTTTTGCTCCATACCTCGTGTACTTCCATTCGTTTCAGCTCCGATTCACTTCCGGACGACCTCGAATGGACGCGAATGCAATTTCATAAATCCATAGGGACAAATTATGAAAAGATATCCAAAAAACGGGCCGCATCAATTTTTGATCCATACCTCGTGTACTACCCCCTACGAAAATTATTCGGAAACCGAGTTTCATTCGTTTCAGCTCCGATTCACTTCCGGACGACCCCGAATGGACGCGAATGCAATTTCATAAATCCATAGAGACAAATTATGAAAAGATATCCGAAAAACAGGCTGCCTCAATTTTTGCTCCATACCTCGTGTACTACCCCCTACGAGGATTATTCGGAAACCGAGTTCCATTCGTTTCAGCTCCGATTCACTTCCGGACGATCCCGAATGGACGCAAATGCAATTTCATAAATCCATAGGGACAAATTATAAAAAGATATCCAAAAAATAGGCCGCCTCAATTTTTGCTCCATACCTCGTGTACTACCCCCTACGAGGATTATTCGGAAACCGAGTTCCCTTCGTTTCAGCTCCGATTCACTTCCGGACGATCCCGAATGGACGCGAATGCAATTTCATAAATACATAGGGACAAATTATGAAAAGATATCCAAAAAACGGGCCGCCTTAATTTTTGCTCCATACCTCGTGTACTACCCTCTACGAGGATTATTCGAAAATCGAGTTCCATTCGTTTCAGCTCCGATTCACTTCCGGACGACCCCAAATAGACGCGAATGCAATTTCATAAATCCATAGAGACAAATTATGAAAAGATATCCAAAAAATGGGACGCCTCAATTTTTGCTCCATACCTCGTGTATTACCCCCTACGAAGATTATTCGGAAATCGAGTTCCATTCGTTTCAGCTCCGATTCACTTCCGGACGACCCCGAATGGACGCGAATGCAATTTCATAAATCCATAGAGACAAATTATGAAAAGATATCCAAAAAACATGCCGCCTCAATTTTTGCTCCATACCTCGTGTACTACCCCCTACGAGGATTATTCGGAAACCGAGTTCCATTCGTTTCAGCTTCGATTCACTTCCGGACGACCCCGAATGGACGCGAATGTAATTACATAAATCCATAGGGGCAAATTATGAAAAGATATTCAAAAAACGGGTTGCCTCAATTTTTACTCCATACCTCGTGTACTACCCCCTATGAGGATTATTCGGAAACCGAGTTCGTTTCGTTTCAGCTCTGATTCACTTCCGGACGACCCCGAATGGACGCGAATGCAATTTTATAAATCCATAGGGACAAATTATGAAAAGATATCCAAAAAACGGGCCGCCTCAATTTTTGATCCATACCTCGTGTACTACCCCCTACGAAAATTATTCGGAAACCGAGTTTCATTCGTTTCAGCTCCGATTCACTTCCGGACGACCCCGAATGGACGCAAATGCAATTTCATAAATCCATAGAGACAAATTATGAAAAGATATCCAAAAAATAGGCCGCCTCAATTTTTGCTCCATACCTCGTGTACTACCCCCTACGAGGATTATTCGGAAACCGAGTTCCATTCGTTTCAGCTTCGATTCACTTCCGGATGACCCCGAATGGACGCGAATGTAATTACATAAATCCATAGGGGCAAATTATGAAAAGATATTCAAAAAACGGGTTGCCTCAATTTTTACTCCATACCTCGTGTACTACCCCCTATGAGGATTATTCGGAAACCGAGTTCGTTTCGTTTTAGCTCCGATTCACTTCCGGACGACCCCGAATGGACGCGAATGCAATTTTATAAATCCATAGGGACAAATTATGAAAAGATATCCAAAAAATGGGCCACCTTAATTTTTGCTCCATACCTCGTGTACTACCCCCTACGAGGATTATTCGGAAACCGAGTTCCATTCGTTTCAGCTCCGATTCACTTCCGGACGACCCCGAATGGACGCGAATGCAATTTCATAAATCCACAGTGACAAATTATGAAAAGATTTCCAAAAAATGGGATGCCTCAATTTTTGCTCCATACCTCGTGTACTACCCCCTACGAGGATTATTCAGAAACCGAGTTCCATTCGTTTCAGCTCCGATTCACTTCCGCACGACTCCGAATCGACGCGAATGTAATTTCATAAATCCATAGGGACAAATTATGAAAAGATATCCAAAAAACGGGCCGCCTCAATTTTTGCTCCATACCTCGTGTACTACCCCCTACAAGGATTATTCGGAAACCGATTTCCATTCGTTTCACCTCCAATTCAGTTCCGGACGACCCCGAATGGACGCGAATGCAATTTCATAAATCCATAGGGACAAATTATTAGAGGATTTCAAAAAAATGGGCCGCCTCAATTTTTGCTCCATACCTCGTGTACTTCCATTTGTTTCAGCTCCGATTCACTTCCGGACGACCTCGAATGGACGCGAATGCAATTTCATAAATCCATAGGGACAAATTATGAAAAGATATCCAAAAAACGGGCCGCCTCAATTTTTGATCCATACCTCGTGTACTACCCCCTACGAAAATTATTCGGAAACCGAGTTTCATTCATTTCAGCTCCGATTCACTTCCGGACGACCCCGAATGGACGCGAATGCAATTTCATAAATCCATAGAGACAAATTATGAAAAGATATCCGAAAAACAGGCCGCCTCAATTTTTGCTCCATACCTCGTGTACTACCCCCTACGAGGATTATTCGGAAACCGAGTTCCATTCGTTTCAGCTCCGATTCACTTCCGGACGACCACGAATGGACGCGAATGCAATTTCATAAATCCATAGTGACAAATTATGAAAAGATATCCAAAAAACAGGCCGCCTCAATTTTTGCTCCATACCTCGTGTACTACCCCCTACGAGGATTATTCGGAAACCGAGTTCCATTCGTTTCAGCTTCGATTCACTTCCGGACGACCCCGAATGGACGCGAATGTAATTACATAAATCCATAGGGGCAAATTATGAAAAGATATTCAAAAAACGGGTTGCCTCAATTTTTACTCCATACCTCGTGTACTACCCCCTATGAGGATTATTCGGAAACCGAGTTCGTTTCGTTTCAGCTCCGATTCACTTCCGGACGACCCCGAATGTACGCGAATGCAATTTTATAAATCCATAGGGACAAATTATGAAAAGATATCCAAAAAACGGGCCGCCTCAATTTTTGATCCATACGTCGTGTACTACCCCCTACGAAAATTATTCGGAAACCGAGTTTCATTCGTTTCAGCTCCGATTCACTTCCGGACGACCCCGAATGGACGCGAATGCAATTTCATAAATCCATAGAGACAAATTATGAAAAGATATCCAAAAAATAGGCCGCCTCAATTTTTGCTGCATACCTCGTGTACTACCCCCTACGAGGATTATTCGGAAACCGAGTTCCATTCGTTTCAGCTTCGATTCACTTCCGGATGACCCCGAATGGACGCGAATGTAATTACATAAATCCATAGGGGCAAATTATGAAAAGATATTCAAAAAACGGGTTGCCTCAATTTTTACTCCATACCTCGTGTACTACCCCCTATGAGGATTATTCGGAAACCGAGTTCGTTTCGTTTCAGCTCCGATTCACTTCCGGACGACCCCGAATGGACGCGAATGCAATTTTATAAATCCATAGGGACAAATTATGAAAAGATATCCAAAAAATGGGCCGCCTTAATTTTTGCTCCATACCTCGTGTACTACCCCCTACGAGGATTATTCGGAAACCGAGTTCCATTCGTTTCAGCTCCGATTCACTTCCGGACGACCCCGAATGTACGCGAATGCAATTTCATAAATCCACAGTGACAAATTATGAAAAGATTTCCAAAAAATGGGATGCCTCAATTTTTGCTCCATACCTCGTGTACTACCCCCTACGAGGATTATTCAGAAACCGAGTTCCATTCGTTTCAGCTCCGATTCACTTCCGCACGACTCCGAATCGACGTGAATATAATTTCATAAATCCATAGGGACAAATTATGAAAAGATATCCAAAAAATGGGCCGCCTCAATTTTTGCTCCATACCTCGTGTACTACCCCCTACAAGGATTATTCGGAAACCGATTTCCATTCGTTTCAGCTCCAATTCAGTTCCGGACGACCCCGAATGGACGCGAATGCAATTTCATAAATCCATAGGGACAAATTATTAGAGGATTTCAAAAAAATGGGCCGCCTCAATTTTTGCTCCATACCTCGTGTACTTCCATTCGTTTCAGCTCCGATTCACTTCCGGACGACCTCGAATGGACGCGAATGCAATTTCATAAATCCATAGGGACAAATTATGAAAAGATATCCAAAAAATGGGCCGCCTCAATTTTTGATCAATACCTCGTGTACTACCCCCTAAGAAAATTATTCGGAAACCGAGTTTCATTCGTTTCAGCTCCGATTCACTTCCGGACGACCCCGAATGGACGCGAATACAATTTCATAAATCCATAGAGACAAATTATGAAAAGATATCCGAAAAACAGGCCGCCTCAATTTTTGCTCCATACCTCGTGTACTACCCCCTACGAGGATTATTCGGAAACCGAGTTCCATTCGTTTCAGCTCCGATTCACTTCCGGACGATCCCGAATGGACGCAAATGCAATTTCATAAATCCATAGGGACAAATTATAAAAAGATATCCAAAAAATAGGCCGCCTCAATTTTTGCTCCATACCTCGTGTACTACCCCCTACGAGGATTATTCGGAAACCGAGTTCCCTTCGTTTCAGCTCCGATTCACTTCCGGACGATCCCGAATGGACGCGAATGCAATTTTATAAATCCATAGGGACAAATTATGAAAAGATATCCAAAAAACGGGCCGCCTTAATTTTTGCTCCATACCTCGTGTACTACCCTCTACGAGGATTATTCGAAAATCGAGTTCCATTCCTTTCAGCTCCGATTCACTTCCGGACGACCCCAAATAGACGCGAATGCAATTTCATAAATCCATAGAGACAAATTATGAAAAGATATCCAAAAAATGGGATGCCTCAATTTTTGCTCCATACCTCGTGTATTACCCCCTACGAAGATTATTCGGAAATCGAGTTCCATTCGTTTCAGCTCCGATTCACTTCCGGACGACCCCAAATAGACGCGAATGCAATTTCATAAATCCATAGAGACAAATTATGAAAAGATATCCAAAAAATGGGACGCCTCAATTTTTGCTCCATACCTCGTGTATTACCCCCTACGAAGATTATTCGGAAATCGAGTTCCATTCGTTTCAGCTCCGATTCACTTCCGGACGACCCCGAATGGACGCGAATGCAATTTCATAAATCCATAGAGACAAATTATGAAAAGATATCCAAAAAACAGGCCGCCTCAATTTTTGCTCCATACCTCGTGTACTACCCCCTACGAGGATTATTCGGAAACCGAGTTCCATTCGTTTCAGCTTCGATTCACTTCCGGACGACCCCGAATGGACGCGAATGTAATTACATAAATCCATAGGGGCAAATTATGAAAAGATATTCAAAAAACGGGTTGCCTCAATTTTTACTCCATACCTCGTGTACTACCCCCTATGAGGATTATTCGGAAACCGAGTTCGTTTCGTTTCAGCTCCGATTCACTTCCGGACGACCCCGAATGGACGCGAATGCAATTTTATAAATCCATAGGGACAAATTATGAAAAGATATCCAAAAAATGGGCCGCCTCAATTTTTGCTCCATACCTCGTGTACTACCCCCTACGAGGATTATTCGGAAACCGAGTTCCATTCGTTTCAACTCCGATTTACTTCCGGACGACCACGAATGGACGCGAATGCAATTTCATAAATCCATAGTGACAAATTATGAAAAGATATCCAAAAAACAGGCCGCCTCAATTTTTGCTCCATACCTCGTGTACTACCCCCTACGAGGATTATTCGGAAACCGAGTTCCATTCGTTTCAGCTTCGATTCACTTCCGGACGGCCCCGAATGGACGCGAATGTAATTACATAAATCCATAGGGGCAAATTATGAAAAGATATTCAAAAAACGGGTTGCCTCAATTTTTACTCCATACCTCGTGTACTACCCCCTATGAGGATTATTCGGAAACCGAGTTCGTTTCGTTTCAGCTCCGATTCACTTCCGGACGACCCCGAATGGACGCGAATGCAATTTTATAAATCCATAGGGACAAATTATGAAAAGATATCCAAAAAACGGGCCGCCTCAATTTTTATCCATACCTCGTGTACTACCCCCTACGAGGATTATTCGGAAACCGAGTTCCATTCGTTTCAGCTCCGATTCACTTCCGGACGACCACGAATGGACGCGAATGCAATTTCATAAATCCATAGTGACAAATTATGAAAAGATATCCAAAAAACAGGCCGCCTCAATTTTTGCTCCATACCTCGTGTACTACCCCCTACGAGGATTATTCGGAAACCGAGTTCCATTCGTTTCAGCTTCGATTCACTTCCGGACGACCCCGAATGGACGCGAATGTAATTACATAAATCCATAGGGGCAAATTATGAAAAGATATTCAAAAAACGGGTTGCCTCAATTTTTACTCCATACCTCGTGTACTACCCCCTATGAGGATTATTCGGAAACCGAGTTCGTTTCGTTTCAGCTCCGATTCACTTCCGGACGACCCCGAATGTACGCGAATGCAATTTTATAAATCCATAGGGACAAATTATGAAAAGATATCCAAAAAACGGGCCGCCTCAATTTTTGATCCATACGTCGTGTACTACCCCCTACGAAAATTATTCGGAAACCGAGTTTCATTCGTTTCAGCTCCGATTCACTTCCGGACGACCCCGAATGGACGCGAATGCAATTTCATAAATCCATAGAGACAAATTATGAAAAGATATCCAAAAAATAGGCCGCCTCAATTTTTGCTGCATACCTCGTGTACTACCCCCTACGAGGATTATTCGGAAACCGAGTTCCATTCGTTTCAGCTTCGATTCACTTCCGGATGACCCCGAATGGACGCGAATGTAATTACATAAATCCATAGGGGCAAATTATGAAAAGATATTCAAAAAACGGGTTGCCTCAATTTTTACTCCATACCTCGTGTACTACCCCCTATGAGGATTATTCGGAAACCGAGTTCGTTTCGTTTCAGCTCCGATTCACTTCCGGACGACCCCGAATGGACGCGAATGCAATTTTATAAATCCATAGGGACAAATTATGAAAAGATATCCAAAAAATGGGCCGCCTTAATTTTTGCTCCATACCTCGTGTACTACCCCCTACGAGGATTATTCGGAAACCGAGTTCCATTCGTTTCAGCTCCGATTCACTTCCGGACGACCCCGAATGTACGCGAATGCAATTTCATAAATCCACAGTGACAAATTATGAAAAGATTTCCAAAAAATGGGATGCCTCAATTTTTGCTCCATACCTCGTGTACTACCCCCTACGAGGATTATTCAGAAACCGAGTTCCATTCGTTTCAGCTCCGATTCACTTCCGCACGACTCCGAATCGACGTGAATGTAATTTCATAAATCCATAGGGACAAATTATGAAAAGATATCCAAAAAATGGGCCGCCTCAATTTTTGCTCCATACCTCGTGTACTACCCCCTACAAGGATTATTCGGAAACCGATTTCCATTCGTTTCAGCTCCAATTCAGTTCCGGACGACCCCGAATGGACGCGAATGCAATTTCATAAATCCATAGGGACAAATTATTAGAGGATTTCAAAAAAATGGGCCGCCTCAATTTTTGCTCCATACCTCGTGTACTTCCATTCGTTTCAGCTCCGATTCACTTCCGGACGACCTCGAATGGACGCGAATGCAATTTCATAAATCCATAGGGACAAATTATGAAAAGATATCCAAAAAATGGGCCGCCTCAATTTTTGATCAATACCTCGTGTACTACCCCCTACGAAAATTATTCGGAAACCGAGTTTCATTCGTTTCAGCTCCGATTCACTTCCGGACGACCCCGAATGGACGCGAATGCAATTTCATAAATCCATAGAGACAAATTATGAAAAGATATCCGAAAAACAGGCCGCCTCAATTTTTGCTCCATACCTCGTGTACTACCCCCTACGAGGATTATTCGGAAACCGAGTTCCATTCGTTTCAGCTCCGATTCACTTCCGGACGATCCCGAATGGACGCAAATGCAATTTCATAAATCCATAGGGACAAATTATAAAAAGATATCCAAAAAATAGGCCGCCTCAATTTTTGCTCCATACCTCGTGTACTACCCCCTACGAGGATTATTCGGAAACCGAGTTCCCTTCATTTCAGCTCCGATTCACTTCCGGACGATCCCGAATGGACGCGAATGCAATTTTATAAATCCATAGGGACAAATTATGAAAAGATATCCAAAAAACGGGCCGCCTTAATTTTTGCTCCATACCTCGTGTACTACCCTCTACGAGGATTATTCGAAAATCGAGTTCCATTCCTTTCAGCTCCGATTCACTTCCGGACGACCCCAAATAGACGCGAATGCAATTTCATAAATCCATAGAGACAAATTATGAAAAGATATCCAAAAAATGGGATGCCTCAATTTTTGCTCCATACCTCGTGTATTACCCCCTACGAAGATTATTCGGAAATCGAGTTCCATTCGTTTCAGCTCCGATTCACTTCCGGACGACCCCAAATAGACGCGAATGCAATTTCATAAATCCATAGAGACAAATTATGAAAAGATATCCAAAAAATGGGACGCCTCAATTTTTGCTCCATACCTCGTGTATTACCCCCTACGAAGATTATTCGGAAATCGAGTTCCATTCGTTTCAGCTCCGATTCACTTCCGGACGACCCCGAATGGACGCGAATGCAATTTCATAAATCCATAGAGACAAATTATGAAAAGATATCCAAAAAACAGGCCGCCTCAATTTTTGCTCCATACCTCGTGTACTACCCCCTACGAGGATTATTCGGAAACCGAGTTCCATTCGTTTCAGCTTCGATTCACTTCCGGACGACCCCGAATGGACGCGAATGTAATTACATAAATCCATAGGGGCAAATTATGAAAAGATATTCAAAAAACGGGTTGCCTCAATTTTTACTCCATACCTCGTGTACTACCCCCTATGAGGATTATTCGGAAACCGAGTTCGTTTCGTTTCAGCTCCGATTCACTTCCGGACGACCCCGAATGGACGCGAATGCAATTTTATAAATCCATAGGGACAAATTATGAAAAGATATCCAAAAAATGGGCCGCCTCAATTTTTGCTCCATACCTCGTGTACTACCCCCTACGAGGATTATTCGGAAACCGAGTTCCATTCGTTTCAGCTCCGATTTACTTCCGGACGACCACGAATGGACGCGAATGCAATTTCATAAATCCATAGTGACAAATTATGAAAAGATATCCAAAAAATAGGCCGCCTCAATTTTTGCTCCATACCTCGTGTACTACCCCCTACGAGGATTATTCGGAAACCGAGTTCCATTCGTTTCAGCTTCGATTCACTTCCGGACGACCCCGAATGGACGCGAATGTAATTACATAAATCCATAGGGGCAAATTATGAAAAGATATTCAAAAAACGGGTTGCCTCAATTTTTACTCCATACCTCGTGTACTACCCCCTATGAGGATTATTCAGAAACCGAGTTCGTTTCGTTTCAGCTCCGATTCACTTCCGGACGACCCCGAATGGACGCGAATGCAATTTTATAAATCCATAGGGACAAATTATGAAAAGATATCCAAAAAACGGGCCGCCTCAATTTTTGATCCATACCTCGTGTACTACCCCCTACGAAAATTATTCGGAAACCGAGTTTCATTCGTTTCAGCTCCGATTCACTTCCGGACGACCCCGAATGGACGCGAATGCAATTTCATAAATCCATAGAGACAAATTATGAAAAGATATCCAAAAAATAGGCCGCCTCAATTTTTTCTCCATACCTCGTGTACTACCCCCTACGAGGATTATTCGGAAACCGAGTTCCATTCGTTTCAGCTTCGATTCACTTCCGGATGACCCCGAATGGACGCGAATGTAATTACATAAATCCATAGGGGCAAATTATGAAAAGATATTCAAAAAACGGGTTGCCTCAATTTTTACTCCATACCTCGTGTACTACCCCCTATGAGGATTATTCGGAAACCGAGTTCGTTTCGTTTCAGCTCCGATTCACTTCCGGACGACCCCGAATGGACGCGAATGCAATTTTATAAATCCATAGGGACAAATTATGAAAAGATATCCAAAAAATGGGCCGCCTTAATTTTTGCTCCATACCTCGTGTACTACCCCCTACGAGGATTATTCGGAAACCGAGTTCCATTCGTTTCAGCTCCGATTCACTTCCGGACGACCCCGAATGGACGCGAATGCAATTTCATAAATCCACAGTGACAAATTATGAAAAGATTTCCAAAAAATGGGATGCCTCAATTTTTGCTCCATACCTCGTGTACTACCCCCTACGAGGATTATTCAGAAACCGAGTTCCATTCGTTTCAGCTCCGATTCACTTCCGCACGACTCCGAATCGACGCGAATGTAATTTCATAAATCCATAGGGACAAATTATGAAAGATATCCAAAAAACGGGCCGCCTCAATTTTTGCTCCATACCTCGTGTACTACCCCCTACAAGGATTATTCGGAAACCGATTTCCATTCGTTTCAGCTCCAATTCAGTTCCGGACGACCCCGAATGGACGCGAATGCAATTTCATAAATCCATAGGGACAAATTATTAGAGGATTTCAAAAAATGGGCCGCCTCAATTTTTGCTCCATACCTCGTGTACTTCCATTCGTTTCAGCTCCGATTCACTTCCGGACGACCTCGAATGGACGCGAATGCAATTTCATAAATCCATAGGGACAAATTATGAAAAGATATCCAAAAAACGGGCCGCCTCAATTTTTGATCCATACCTCGTGTACTACCCCCTACGAAAATTATTCGGAAACCGAGTTTCATTCGTTTCAGCTCCGATTCACTTCCGGACGACCCCGAATGGACGCGAATGCAATTTCATAAATCCATAGAGACAAATTATGAAAAGATATCCGAAAAACAGGCCGCCTCAATTTTTGCTCCATACCTCGTGTACTACCCCCTACGAGGATTATTCGGAAACCGAGTTCCATTCGTTTCAGCTCCGATTCACTTCCGGACGATCCCGAATGGACGCAAATGCAATTTCATAAATCCATTGGGACAAATTATAAAAAGATATCCAAAAAATAGGCCGCCTCAATTTTTGCTCCATACCTCGTGTACTACCCCCTACGAGGATTATTCGAAAACCGAGTTCCCTTCGTTTCTGCTCCGATTCACTTCCGGACGATCCCGAATGGACGCGAATGCAATTTCATAAATCCATAGGGACAAATTATGAAAATATATCCAAAAAACGGGCCGCCTTAATTTTTGCTCCATACCTCGTGTACTACCCTCTACGAGGATTATTCGAAAATCGAGTTCCATTCCTTTCAGCTCCGATTCACTTCCGGACGACCCCAAATAGACGCGAATGCAATTTCATAAATCCATAGAGACAAATTATGAAAAGATATCCAAAAAATGGGACGCCTCAATTTTTGCTCCATACCTCGTGTATTACCCCCTACGAACATTATTCGAAAATCGAGTTCCATTCGTTTCAGCTCCGATTCACTTCCGGACGACCCCGAATGGACGCGAATGCAATTTCATAAATCCATAGAGACAAATTATGAAAAGATATCCAAAAAACAGGCCGCCTCAATTTTTGCTCCATACCTCGTGTACTACCCCCTACGAGAATTATTCGGAAACCGAGTTCCATTCGTTTCAGCTTCGATTCACTTCCGGACGACCCCGAATGGACGCGAATGTAATTACATAAATCCATAGGGGCAAATTATGAAAAGATATTCAAAAAACGGGTTGCCTCAATTTTTACTCCATACCTCGTGTACTACCCCCTATGAGGATTATTCGGAAACTGAGTTCGTTTCATTTCAGCTCCGATTCACTTCCGGACGACCCCGAATGGACGCGAATGCAATTTTATAAATCCATAGGGACAAATTATGAAAAGATTTCCAAAAAATGGGATGCCTCAATTTTTGCTCCATACCTCGTGTACTACCCCCTACGAGGATTATTCAGAAACCGAGTTCCATTCGTTTCAGCTCCGATTCACTTCCGCACGACTCCGAATCGACGCGAATGTAATTTCATAAATCCATAGGGACAAATTATGAAAAGATATCCAAAAAACAGGCCACCTCAATTTTTGCTCTATACCTCGTGTACTACCCCCTACGAGGATTATTCGGAAACCGAGTTCCATTCGTTTCAGCTCCGATTCAGTTCCGGACGACCCCGAATGGACGCGAATGCAATTTCATAAATCCATAGGGACAAATTATTAGAGGATTTCAAAAAAATGGGCCGCCTCAATTTTTGCTCCATACCTCGTGTACTTCCATTCGTTTCAGCTCCGATTCACTTCCGGACGACCTCGAATGGACGCGAATGCAATTTCATAAATCCATAGGGACAAATTATGAAAAGATATCCAAAAAACGGGCCGCCTCAATTTTTGATCCATACCTCGTGTACTACCCCCTACGAAAATTATTCGGAAACCGAGTTTCATTCGTTTCAGCTCCGATTCACTTCCGGACGACCCCGAATGGACGCGAATGCAATTTCATAAATCCATAGAGACAAATTATGAAAAGATATCCAAAAAACAGGCCGCCTCAATTTTTGCTCCATACCTCGTGTACTACCCCCTCCGAGGATTATTCGGAAACCGAGTTCCATTCGTTTCAGCTCCGATTCACTTCCGGACGATCCCGAATGGACGCAAATGCAATTTCATAAATCCATAGGGACAAATTATAAAAAGATATCCAAAAAATAGGCCGCCTCCATTTTTGCTCCATACCTCGTGTACTACCCCCTACGAGGATTATTCGGAAACCGAGTTCCCTTCGTTTCAGCTCCGATTCACTTCCGGACGATCCCGAATGGACGCGAATGCAATTTCATAAATCCATAGGGACAAATTATGAAAAGATATCCAAAAAATGGGCCGCCTTAATTTTTGCTCCATACCTCGTGTACTACCCTCTACGAGGATTATTCGAAAATCGAGTTCCATTCGTTTCAGCTCCGATTCACTTCCGGACGACCCCAAATAGACGCGAATGCAATTTCAAAAATACATAGAGACAAATTATGAAAAGATATCCAAAAAACGGGACGCCTCAATTTTTGCTCCATACCTCGTGTATTACCCCCTACGAAGATTATTCGGAAATCGAGTTCCATTCGTTTCAGCTCCGATTCACTTCCTCACGACTCCGAATGGACGCGAATATAATTTCATAAATCCATATGGAAAAATTATGAAAAGATATTCAAAAAATGGGTCGCCTCAATTTTTGCTCCATACCTCGCGTACTACCCCCTACGAGGATTATTCGAAAACCGAGGTCCATTCGTTTCAGCTCCGATTCTCTTCCGGACGACCTCGAATGGACGCGAATGCAATTTAATAAATCCATAGGGACAAATTATGAAAATATATCCAAGAAATGGGCCTCCTCAATTTTTGCTCCATACCTTGTGTACTACCCCCTACGAGGATTATTCGGAAACCGAGTTCCATTCGTTTCACCTCCGATTCACTTCCGGACGACCCCGAATAGACGCGAATGCAATTACATAAATCCATAAGGACAAATTATGAAAATATATTCAAAAAATGGGCTGCCTCAATTTTTGGGCCATACCTCTTGTACAACCCCCTACAAGGATTATACGGATACCGAGTTTCAATCGTTTCAGCTCCAACTCACTTCCGGACGACCCTGAATGGACGCGAATACAATTTCATAAATCCATAGGTACAAATTATGATAAGATTTCGAAAAAATGGGCCACCTCAATTTTTGCTCCATACCTCGTGTACTACCCCTACGAGGATGATTCAGAAACCGAGTTTCAATCGTTTCAGCTCCGATTCACTTCCGGACGACCCCGAATGGACGCGAATACAATTTCATAAATTCATAGGGACAAATTATGAAAAGATATCCAAAAAACAAGCCACCTCAATTTTTGCTCAATACCTCGTGTACTACCCCCTATGAGGATTATTCGGAAACCGAGTTCCATTCGTTTTAGCTTCGATTCACTTCCGGACGACCCCGAATGGACGCGAATGTAATTACATAAATCCATAGGGACAAATTATGAAAAGATATTCAAAAAACGGGTTGCCTCAATTTTTACTCCATACCTCGTGTACTACCCCCTATGAGGATTATTCGGAAACCGAGTTCGTTTCGTTTCAGCTCCGATTCACTTCCGGATGACCCCGAATGGACGCGAATGCAATTTTATAAATCCATAGGGACAAATTATGAAAAGATATCCAAAAAATGGGCCGCCTTAATTTTTGCTCCATACCTCGTGTACTACCCCCTACGAGGATTATTCGGAAACCGAGTTCCATTCGTTTCAGCTCCGATTCACTTCCGGACGACCCCGAATGGACGCGAATGCAATTTCATAAATCCACAGTGACAAATTATGAAAAGATTTCCAAAAAATGGGATGCCTCAATTTTTGCTCCATACCTCGTGTACTACCCCCTACGAGGATTATTCAGAAACCGAGTTCCATTCGTTTCAGCTCCGATTCACTTCCGCACGACTCCGAATCGACGCGAATGTAATTTCATAAATCCATAGGGACAAATTATGAAAAGATATCCAAAAATGGGCCGCCTCAATTTTTGCTCCATACCTCGTGTACTACCCCCTACAAGGATTATTCGGAAACCGATTTCCATTCGTTTCAGCTCCAATTCAGTTCCGGACGACCCCGAATGGACGCGAATGCAATTTCATAAATCCATAGGGACAAATTATTAGAGGATTTCAAAAAAATGGGCCGCCTCAATTTTTGCTCCATACCTCGTGTACTTCCATTCGTTTCAGCTCCGATTCACTTCCGGACGACCTCGAATGGACGCGAATGCAATTTCATAAATCCATAGGGACAAATTATGAAAAGATATCCAAAAAACGGGCCGCCCTTAATTTTTGATCCATACCTCGTGTACTACCCCCTACGAAAATTATTCGGAAACCGAGTTTCATTCGTTTCAGCTCCGATTCACTTCGGACGACCCCGAATGGACGCGAATGCAATTTCATAAATCCATAGAGACAAATTATGAAAAGATATCCGAAAAAACAGGCCGCCTCAATTTTTGCTCCATACCTCGTGTACTACCCCCTACGAGGATTATTCGGAAACCGAGTTCCATTCGTTTCAGCTCTGATTCACTTCCGGACGATCCCGAATGGACGCGAATGCAATTTCCATAAATCCATAGGGACAAATTATAAAAAGATATCCAAAAAATAGGCCGCCTCAACTTTTTGCTCCATACCTCGTGTATTACCCCCTACGAGGATTATTCGGAAACCGAGTTCCCTTCGTTTCAGCTCCGATTCACTTCCGGACGATCCCCGAATGGACGCGAATGCAATTTCATAATCCATAGGGACAAATTATGAAAAGATATCCAAAAACGGGCCGCTAATTTTTGCTCCATACCTCGTGTACTACCCTCTACGAGGATTATTCGAAACTCGAGTTCCATTCGTTTTCAGCTCCGATTCACTTCCGGACGACCCCGAATAAATGCGAATGCAATTTCATAAATCCATAGGGACAAATTATGAAAAGATATCCAAAAAATGGGACGCCTCAATTTTGGCTCCATACCTCGTGTACCCCCTACGAGAATTATTGAAACCTAGTTCATTGGTTTCAGCCCGATTCACTTCGGACGACCCGAATAAATGCGAATGCAATTTCATAAATCCATAGGGACAAATTATGAAAAGATATCCAAAAAATGGGCGCCTCAATTTTGGCTCCATACCTCGTGTACCCCCTACGAGAATTATTGAAACCTAGTTTCATTGGTTTCAGCCCCGATTCACTTCGGACGACCCCGAAATGCGAATGCAATTTCATAAATCCATAGGGACAAATTATGAAAAGATATCCAAAAAATGGGACGCCTCAATTTTGGCTCCATACCTCGTGTACCCTGCCTACGAGAATTATTTGAAACCTAGTTCATTGGTTTCAGCCCCGATTCACTTCGGACGACCCCGAATAAATGCGAATGCAATTTCATAAATCCATAGGGACAAATTATGAAAAGATATCCAAAAAATGGGACTGCCTCAATTTTGGCTCCATACCTCGTGCTACCCCTGCCTACGAGAATTATTTTGAAACCTAGTTTCATTGGTTTCAGCCCCGATTCACTTGCGGACGACCCCGAATAAATGCGAATGCAATTTCATAAATCCATAGGGACAAATTATGAAAAGATATCCAAAAAATGGGACGCCTCAATTTTGGCTCCATACCTCGTGCACCCCTGCCTACGAGAATTATTTTGAAACCTAGTTTCATTGGTTTCAGCCCCGATTCACTTGCGGACGACCCCGAATAAATGCGAATGCAATTTCATAAATCCATAGGGACAAATTATGAAAAGATATCCAAAAAATGGGACGCCTCAATTTTGGCTCCATACCTCGTGCACCCCTGCCTACGAGAATTATTTTGAACCTAGTTTCATTGGTTTCAGCCCCGATTCACTTTCGGACGACCCCGAATAAATGCGAATGCAATTTCATAAATCCATAGGGACAAATTATGAAAGATATCCAAAAAATGGGATGCCTCAATTTTGGCTCCATACCTCGTGTACCCCTGCCTACGAGAATTATTTTCGATCCTAGTTTCATTGGTTTTCACCCCCGATTCACTTGCGGACGACCCCGAATAATGCGAATGCAATTTCATAAATTCATAGGGACAAATTATGAAAAGATATCCAAAAAATGGGACGCCTCAATTTTGGCTCCATACCTCGTGTACCCCTGCCTACGAGAATTATTTTGAAACCCAGTTTCATTGGTTTCAGCCCCGATTCACTTTCGGACGACCCCGAATAAATGCGAATGCAATTTCATAAATCCATAGGGACAAATTATGAAAAGATATCCAAAAAATGGACGCCTCAATTTTGGCTCCATACCTCGTGCACCCCTGCCTACGAGAATTATTTTGAAACCTAGTTTCATTGGTTTCAGCCCCGATTCACTTGCGGACGACCCCGAATAAATGCGAATGCAATTTCATAAATCCATAGGGACAAATTATGAAAAGATATCCAAAAATGGGACTGCCTCAATTTTGGCTCCATACCTCGTGTACCCCTGCCTACGAGAATTATTTTGAAACCTTAGTTTCATTGGTTTCAGCCCCGATTCACTTTACGGACGACCCCGAATAAATGCGAATGCAATTTCATAAATCCATAGGGACAAATTATGAAAAGATATCCAAAAAATGGGATGCCTCAATTTTGGCTCCATACCTCGTGTACCCCTGCCTACGAGAATTATTTTGAAACCTAGTTTCATTGGTTTCAGCCCCGATTCA
This sequence comes from Apium graveolens, assembly GCF_009905375.1. Lineage (NCBI taxonomy): Eukaryota > Viridiplantae > Streptophyta > Magnoliopsida > Apiales > Apiaceae > Apium > Apium graveolens. The sequence continues at coordinate 3,678 of NW_027418275.1, read as the reverse complement.
CTTGCGGACGACCCGAATAAATGCGAATGCAATTTCATAAATCCATAGGGACAAATTATGAAAAGATATCCAAAAAATGGGACTGCCTCAATTTTGGCTCCATACCTCGTGCACCCCTGCCTACGAGAATTATTTTGAAACCTAGTTTCATTGGTTTCAGCCCCGATTCACTTGCGGACGACCCCGAATAAATGCGAATGCAATTTCATAAATCCATAGGGACAAATTATGAAAAGATATCCAAAAAATGGGACTGCCTCAATTTTGGCTCCATACCTCGTGTCACCCCTGCCTACGAGAATTATTTTCGATCCTAGTTTCATTGGTTTCAGCCCCGATTCACTTGCGGACGACCCCGAATAAATGCGAATGCAATTTCATAAATCCATAGGGACAAATTATGAAAAGATATCCAAAAAATGGGATGCCTCAATTTTGGCTCCATACCTCGTGTACCCCTGCCTACGAGAATTATTTTGAACCTAGTTTCATTGGTTTCAGCCCCGATTCACTTTCGGACGACCCCGAATAAATGCGAATGCAATTTCATAAATTCCATAGGGACAAATTATGAAAAGATATCCAAAAAATGGGATGCCTCAATTTTGGCTCCATACCTCGTGTACCCCTGCCTACGAGAATTATTTTGAAACCTAGTTTCATTGGTTTCAGCCCCGATTCACTTTCGGACGACCCCGAATAAATGCGAATGCAATTTCATAAATCCATAGGGACAAATTATGAAAAGATATCCAAAAAATGGGATGCCTCAATTTTGGCTCCATACCTCGTGTACCCCTGCCTACGAGAATTATTTTCGATCCTAGTTTCATTGGTTTCAGCCCCGATTCACTTGCGGACGACCCCGAATAAATGCGAATGCAATTTCATAAATCCATAGGGACAAATTATGAAAAGATATCCAAAAAATGGGACGCCTCAATTTTGGCTCCATACCTCGTGTACCCCTGCCTACGAGAATTATTTGAAACCTAGTTTCATTGGTTTCAGCCCCGATTCACTTTCGGACGACCCCGAATAAATGCGAATGCAATTTATAAATCCATAGGGACAAATTATGAAACGATATCCAAAAAATGGGATGCCTCAATTTTGGCTCCATACCTCGTGCACCCCTGCCTACGAGAATATTTTGAACCTTAGTTTCATTGGTTTCAGCCCCGATTCACTTTCGGACGACCCCGAATAAATGCGAATGCAATTTCATAAATCCATAGGGACAAATTATGAAAAGATATCCAAAAAATGGGATGCCTCAATTTTGGCTCCATACCTCGTGTACCCCTGCCTACGAGAATTATTTTGAAACTTAGTTTCATTGGTTTCAGCCCCGATTCACTTTCGGACGACCCCGAATAAATGCGAATGCAATTTCATAAATCCATAGGGACAAATTATGAAAAGATATCCAAAAAATGGGATGCCTCAATTTTGGCTCCATACCTCGTGTACCCCCTGCCTACGAGAATTATTTTCGATCCTAGTTTCATTGGTTTCAGCCCCGAATTCACTTGCGGACGACCCCGAAATAAATGCGAATGAAATTTCATAAATTCATAGGGACAATTATGAAAAGATATCCAAAAAATGGGATGCCTCAATTTTGGCTCCATACCTCGTGTACCCCTGCCTACGAGATTATTTTGATCCCTAGTTTCATTGGTTTCAGCCCCCGATTCACTTGCGGACGACCCCGAATAAATGCGAATGCAATTTCATAAATTCCATAGGGACAAATTATGAAAAGATATCCAAAAAATGGGACTGCCTCAATTTTGGCTCCATACCTCGTGTCACCCCTGCCTACGAGAATTATTTTGAAACCCTAGTTTCATTGGTTTCAGCCCCGATTCACTTTCGGACGACCCGAATAAATGCGAATGCAATTTCATAAATCCTAGGGACAAATTATGAAAAGATATCCAAAAATGGGATGCCTCAATTTTGGCTCCATACCTCGTGTACCCTGCCTACGAGAATTATTTTCGAATCCTAGTTTCATTGGTTTCAGCCCCGATTCACTTGCGGACGACCCCGAATAAATGCGAATGCAATTTCATAAATCCATAGGGACAAATTATGAAAGATATCCAAAAAATGGGATGCCTCAATTTTGGCTCCATACCTCGTGTACCCCTGCCTACGAGAATTATTTTGAAACCTAGTTTCATTGGTTTCAGCCCCGATTCACTTTCGGACGACCCGAATAAATGCGAATGCAATTTCATAAATCCATAGGGACAAATATGAAAGATATCCAAAAAATGGGATGCCTCAATTTTGGCCTCATACCTCGTGCACCCTGCCTACGAGAATTATTTTGAAACCTAGTTTCATTGGTTTCAGCCCCGATTCACTTGCGGAGACCCCGAATAAATGCGAATGCAATTTCATAAATCCATAGGGACAAATTATGAAAAGATATCCAAAAATGGGATGCCTCAATTTTGGCTCCATACCTCGTGTACCCCCTGCCTACGAGAATTATTTTGAAACTAGTTTCATTGGTTTCAGCACCCCGATTCACTTGCGGACGACCCCGAATAAATGCGAATGCAATTTCATAAATTCATAGGGACAAATTATGAAAAGATATCCAAAAAATGGGACTGCCTCAATTTTGGCTCCATACCTCGTGCACCCCTGCCTACGAGAATTATTTTGAAACCTAGTTTCATTGGTTTCAGCCCCGATTCACTTTCGGACGACCCCGAATAAATGCGAATGCAATTTCATAAATCCATAGGGACAAATTATGAAAAGATATCCAAAAAATGGGATGCCTCAATTTTGGCTCCATACTCGTGTACCCTGCCTACGAGAATTATTTTCGATCCTAGTTTCATTGGTTTCAGCCCCGATTCACTTGCGGACGACCCCGAATAAATGCGAATGAAATTTCATAAATTCATAGGGACAAATTATGAAAAGATATCCAAAAAATGGGATGCCTCAATTTTGGCTCCATACCTCGTGTACCCCTGCCTACGAGAATTATTTTGAAACCTAGTTTCATTGGTTTCAGCCCCGATTCACTTTCGGACGATCCCGAATAAATGCGAATGCAATTTCATAAATCCATAGGGACAAATTATGAAAAGATATCCAAAAAATGGGATGCCTCAATTTTGGCTCCATACCTCGTGTACCCCTGCCTACGAGAATTATTTTGAAACCTAGTTTCATTGGTTTCAGCCCCGATTCACTTGCGGACGACCCCGAATAAATGCGAATGCAATTTCATAAATCCATAGGGACAAATTATGAAAAGATATCCAAAAAATGGGACGCCTCAATTTTGGCTCCATACCTCGTGTACCCCTGCCTACGAGAATTATTTTGAAACCTAGTTTCATTGGTTTCAGCCCCGATTCACTTCGGACGACCCCGAATAAATGCGAATGCAATTTCATAAATCCATAGGGACAAATTATGAAAAGATATCCAAAAAATGGGATGCCTCAATTTTGGCTCCATACCTCGTGTACCCCTGCCTACGAGAATTATTTTGAGCCCCGATTCACTTTCGGACGACCCCAAATAAATGCGAATGCAATTTCATAAATCCTTAGGGACAAATTATGAAAAGATATCCAAAAAATGGGACGCCTCAATTTTGGCTCCATACCTCGTGTACTGCCTCGACGAGAATTATTT
>NW_027418274.1:0-50484 GCF_009905375.1 Apium graveolens | reverse complement strand
CTTTTCATAATTTGTCTCTATGGATTTATGAAATTGCATTTGCGTCCATTCGGGGTCGTCCGGAAGTGAATCGGAGCTGAAACGAATGAAACTCGGTTTCCGAATAATTTTCGTAGGGGTAGTACACGAGGTATGGATCAAAATTGAGGCGGCCCGTTTTTTGGATATCTTTTCATAATTTGTCCCTATGGATTTATAAAATTGCATTCGCGTCCATTCGGGGTCGTCCGGAAGTGAATCAGAGCTGAAACGAAACGAACTCGGTTTCCGAATAATCCTCATAGGGGTAGTACACGAGGTATGGAGTAAAAATTGAGGCAACCCGTTTTTTTGAATATCTTTTCATAATTTGCCCCTATGGATTTATGTAATTACATTCGCGTCCATTCGGGGTCGTCCGGAAGTGAATCGAAGCTGAAACGAATGGAACTCGGTTTCCGAATAATCCTCGTAGGGGGTAGTACACGAGGTATGGAGCAAAAATTGAGGCGGCATGTTTTTTGGATATCTTTTCATAATTTGTCTCTATGGATTTATGAAATTGCATTCGCGTCCATTCGGGGTCGTCCGGAAGTGAATCGGAGCTGAAACGAATGGAACTCGATTTCCGAATAATCTTCGTAGGGGTAATACACGAGGTATGGAGCAAAAATTGAGGCGTCCCATTTTTTGGATATCTTTTCATAATTTGTCTCTATGGATTTATGAAATTGCATTCGCGTCTATTTGGGGTCGTCCGGAAGTGAATCGGAGCTGAAACGAATGGAACTCGATTTTCGAATAATCCTCGTAGAGGGTAGTACACGAGGTGTGGAGCAAAAATTAAGGCGGCCCGTTTTTTGGATATCTTTTCATAATTTGTCCCTATGTATTTATGAAATTGCATTCGCGTCCATTCGGGATCGTCCGGAAGTGAATCGGAGCTGAAACGAAGGAACTCGGTTTCCGAATAATCCTCGTAGGGGGTAGTACACGAGGTATGGAGCAAAAATTGAGGCGGCCTATTTTTTGGATATCTTTTTATAATTTGTCCCTATGGATTTATGAAATTGCATTCGCGTCCATTCGGGATCGTCCGGAAGTGAATCGGAGCTGAAACGAATGGAACTCGGTTTCCGAATAATCCTCGTAGGGGGTAGTACACGAGGTATGGAGCAAAAATTGAGGCGCCTGTTTTTCGGATATCTTTTCATAATTTGTCTCTATGGATTTATGAAATTGCATTCGCGTCCATTCGGGGTCGTCCGGAAGTGAATCGGAGCTGAAACGAATGAACTCGGTTTCCGAATAATTCGTAGGGGGTAGTACACGAGGTATGGATCAAAAATTGAGCGGCCCGTTTTTTGGATATCTTTTCATAATTTGTCCCTATGGATTTATGAAATTGCATTCGCGTCCATTCGGGTCGTCCGGAAGTGAATCGGAGCTGAAACGAATGGAAGTACACGAGGTATGGAGCAAAAATTGAGGCGGCCCTTTTTTTGAAATCCTCATAATTTGTCCCTATGGATTTATGAAATTGCATTCGCGTCCATTCGGGGTCGTCCGGAAGTGAATCGGAGCTGAAACGAATGGAACTCGGTTTCCGAATAATCCTTGGGGGTAGTACACGAGGTATGGAGCAAAAATTGAGGCGGCCCGTTTTTTGGATATCTTTTCATAATTTGTCCCTATGGATTTATGAAATTGCATTCGCCTCCATTCGGGTCGTCGGAAGTGAATCGGAGCTGAAACGAATGGAACTCGGTTTCCGAATAATCCTCGTAGGGGGTACACGAGTATGGAGCAAAAATTGAGGCATCCCATTTTTTGGAATCTTTTCATAATTTGTCCCTGTGGATTTATGAAATTGCATTCGCGTCCATTCGGGGTCGTCCGGAAGTGAATCGGAGCTGAAACGAATGGAACTCGGTTTCCGAATAATCCTCGTAGGGGGTAGTACACGAGGTATGGAGCAAAAATTGAGGCGGCCCATTTTTTGGATATCTTTTCATAATTTGTCCCTATGGATTTATAAATTGCATTCGCGTCCATTCGGGGTCGTCCGAAGTGAATCGGAGCTGAAACGAATGGAACTCGGTTTCCGAATAATCCTCGTAGGGGTAGTACACGAGGTATGGAGCAAAAATTGAGGCCCCATTTTTTGAATATCTTTTCATAATTTGCCCTATGGATTTATGAAATTGCATTCGCGTCCATTCGGGTCGTCCGGAAGTGAATCGAGCTGAAACGAATGGAACTCGGTTTCCGAATAATCCTCGTAGGGGGTAGTACACGAGGTATGGAGCAAAAATTGAGGCGGCCTTTTTTGGATATCTTTTCATAATTTGTCTCTATGGATTTATGAAATTGCATTCGCGTCCATTCGGGTCGTCCGGAAGTGAATCGGATCTGAAACGAATGAACTCGGTTTCCGAATAATCCTCGTAGGGGGTAGTACACGAGGTATGGATCAAAAATTGAGTCGGCCCGTTTTTTGGATATCTTTTCATAATTTGTCCTTATGGATTTATGAAATTGCATTCGCGTCCATTCGGGTCGTCCGGAAGTGAATCGGAGCTGAAACGAATGAATGTAAGTACCGAGGTATGGAGCAAAAATTGAGGCGGCCCGTTTTTTGAATCTTTTCATAATTTGTCCCTATGGATTTATGAAATTGCATTCGCGTCCATTCGGGGTCGTCCGGAAGTGAATCGGAGCTGAAACGAATGGAACTCGGTTTCCGAATAATCCTCGTAGGGGGTAGTACACGAGGTATGGAGCAAAAATTGAGGCCCCATTTTTTGGAATCTTTTCATAATTTGTCCCTATGGATTTATGAAATTGCATTCGCGTCCATTCGGGTCGTCCGGAAGTGAATCGGAGCTGAAACGAATGGAACTCGGTTTCCGAATAATCCTCGTAGGGGGTAGTACACGAGGTATGGAGCAAAAATTGAGGCGGCCCATTTTTTGGATATCTTTTCATAATTTGTCCCTATGGATTTATGAAATTGCATTCGCGTCCATTCGGGGTCGTCGGAAGTGAATCGGAGCTGAAACGAATGAACTCGGTTTCCGAATAATCCTCGTAGGGGTAGTACACGTATGGAGCAAAATTGAGGCCCCTTTTTTGATATCTTTTCATAATTTGTCCCTATGGATTTATGAAATTATTCGCGTCCATTCGGGGTCGTCCGGAAGTGAATCGGAGCTGAAACGAATGAACTCGGTTTCCGAATAATCCTCGTAGGGGGTAGTACACGAGGTATGGAGCAAAAATTGAGGCCCTTTTTTTGGATATCTTTTCATAATTTGTCCCTATGGATTTATGAAATTGCATTCGCGTCCATTCGGGGTCGTCCGGAAGTGAATCGGAGCTGAAACGAATGGAACTCGTTTCCGAATAATCCTCGTAGGGGTAGTACACGAGGTATGGAGCAAAAATTGAGGCGGCCCATTTTTTGAATCTTTTCATAATTTGTCCTATGGATTTATGAAATTGCATTCGCGTCCATTCGGGTCGTCCGGAAGTGAATCGGAGCTGAAACGAATGAACTCGGTTTCCGAATAATCCTCGTAGGGGGTAGTACACGAGGTATGGCAAAAATTGAGGCGCCCATTTTTTGAATCTTTTCATAATTTGTCCCTATGGATTTATGAAATTGCATTCGCGTCCATTCGGGGTCGTCCGGAAGTGAATCGGAGCTGAAACGAATGGAACTCGGTTTCCGAATAATCCTCGTAGGGGTAGTACACAGGTATGGAGCAAAAATTGAGGAGGCCCATTTTTTGGATATTTTTCATAATTTGTCCCTATGGATTTATGAAATTGCATTCGCGTCCATTCGGGTCGTCCGGAAGTGAATCGGAGCTGAAACGAATGGAACTCGGTTTCCGAATAATCCTCGTAGGGGGTAGTACACGAGGTATGGAGCAAAAATTGAGGCGGCCCTTTTTTGGATATCTTTTCATAATTTGTCCCTATGGATTTATGAAATTGCATTCGCGTCCATTCGGGTCGTCCGGAAGTGAATCGGAGCTGAAACGAATGGAACTCGGTTTCCGAATATCCTCGTAGGGGTAGTACACGAGGTATGGAGCAAAAATTGAGGCGGCCCATTTTTTGAATCTTTTCATAATTTGTCCTATGGATTTATGAAATTGCATTCGCGTCCATTCGGGTCGTCCGGAAGTGAATCGGAGCTGAAACGAATGGAACTCGGTTTCCGAATAATCCTCGTAGGGGGTAGTACACGAGGTATGGCAAAAATTGAGGCGCCCTTTTTTGGATATCTTTTCATAATTTGTCCCTATGGATTTATGAAATTGCATTCGCGTCCATTCGGGGTCGTCCGGAAGTGAATCGGAGCTGAAACGAATGGAACTCGGTTTCCGAATAATCCTCGTAGGGGGTAGTACACGAGGTATGGAGCAAAAATTGAGGCGGCCCTTTTTGGATATTTTTCATAATTTGTCCCTATGGATTTATGAAATTGCATTCGCGTCCATTCGGGTCGTCCGGAAGTGAATCGGAGCTGAAACGAATGGAACTCGGTTTCCGAATAATCCTCGTAGGGGTAGTACACGAGGTATGGAGCAAAAATTGAGGCGGCCCTTTTTTGGATATCTTTTCATAATTTGTCTATGGATTTATGAAATTGCATTCGCGTCCATTCGGGGTCGTCCGAAGTGAATCGGAGCTGAAACGAATGAACTCGGTTTCCGAATAATCCTCGTAGGGGTAGTACACGAGGTATGGAGCAAAAATTGAGGCGGCCCTTTTTTGAATCTTTCATAATTTGTCCTATGGATTTATGAAATTGCATTCGCGTCCATTCGGGTCGTCCGGAAGTGAATCGGAGCTGAAACGAATGAACTCGGTTTCCGAATAATCCTCGTAGGGGGTAGTACAAGGGTATGGCAAAAATTGAGGCGCCCTTTTTTGAATCTTTTCATAATTTGTCCCTATGGATTTATGAATTGCATTCGCGTCCATTCGGGGTCGTCCGGAAGTGAATCGGAGCTGAAACGAATGGAACTCGGTTTCCGAATAATCCTCGTAGGGGTAGTACACGAGGTATGGAGCAAAAATTGAGGCGGCCCATTTTTGGATATATTTTCATAATTTGTCCCTATGGATTTATGAAATTGCATTCGCGTCCATTCGGGTCGTCCGGAAGTGAATCGGAGCTGAAACGAATGGAACTCGGTTTCCGAATAATCCTCGTAGGGGGTAGTACACGAGGTATGGAGCAAAAATTGAGGCGCCCATTTTTTGAATATCTTTTCATAATTTGTCCCTATGGATTTATGAAATTGCATTCGCGTCCATTCGGTCGTGAGAAGTGAATCGGAGCTGAAACGAATGGAACTCGGTTTCCGAATAATCCTCGTAGGGGGTAGTACACGAGGTATGGAGCAAAAATTGAGGCCCCGTTTTTTGGATATCTTTTCATAATTTGTCCTATGGATTTATGAAATTGCATTCGCGTCCATTCGGGGTCGTCCGGAAGTGAATCGGAGCTGAAACGAATGGAACTCGTTTCCGAATAATCCTCGTAGGGGGTAGTACACGAGGTATGGAGCAAAAATTGAGGCGGCCCTTTTTTTGGATATCTTTTCATAATTTGTCCCTATGGATTTATGAAATTGCATTCGCGTCCATTCGGGTCGTCCGGAAGTGAATCGGAGCTGAAACGAATGGAACTCGGTTTCCGAATAATCCTCGTAGGGGGTAGTACACGAGGTATGGAGCAAAAATTGACGGCCTTTTTTTGGATATCTTTTCATAATTTGTCCCTATGGATTTATGAAATTGCATTCTCGTCCATTCGGGATCGTCCGGAAGTGAATCGGAGCTGAAACGAATGGAACTCGGTTTCCGAATAATCCTCGTAGGGGTAGTACACGAGGTATGGAGCAAAAATTGAGGCGGCCTGTTTTTGGATATCTTTTCATAATTTGTCCTATGGATTTATGAAATTGCATTCGCGTCCATTCGGGTCGTCCGGAAGTGAATCGGAGCTGAAACGAATGGAACTCGGTTTCCGAATAATCCTCGTAGGGGGTAGTACACGAGGTATGGAGCAAAAATTGAGGCGGCCCGTTTTTTGGATATCTTTTCATAATTTGTCCCTATGGATTTATGAAATTGCATTCGCGTCCATTCGGGGTCGTCCGGAAGTGAATCGGAGCTGAAACGAATGGAAGTACACCGAGGTATGGAGCAAAAATTGAGGCGGCCCGTTTTTTTGAATCTTTTCATAATTTGTCCCTATGGATTTATGAAATTGCATTCGCGTCCATTCGGGTCGTCCGGAAGTGAATCGGAGCTGAAACGAATGGAACTCGGTTTCCGAATAATCCTCGTAGGGGGTAGTAACGAGGGTATGGAGCAAAATTGAGGCGGCCCATTTTTTTGATCTCTTTTCATAATTTGTCCCTATGGATTTGTGAAATACATTAGAGTCGATTCGGCGTCGTGCGGAAGTGAATCGGTAAGCTGATAACGAATGGAACTCGGTTTCTGAATAATCCTCGTAGGGGGTAGTACACGAGGTATGGAGCAAAATTGAGGCATTCTCATTTTTTGGCAAATCTTTTCTTCATACTGTCACTATGGATTTATGAAATTGCATTCGCGTCCATTCGGGGTCGTCCGGAAGTGAATCGGAGCTGAAACGAATGGAACTCGGTTTTCCGATAATCCTCGTAGGGTGGTAGTACACGAGGTATGGAGCAAAAATTGAGGGCGGCCCGTTTTTTGGATATCTTTTCATAATTTGTCCCTAGGATTTATAAAATTGCATTCGCCGTCCATTTTGGGGTCTGTCCGGAAGTGAATCGGAGTCTGAAACAAAACGAACTCGGTTTCGAATAATCCTCATAGGGGGTAGTACACGAGGTATGGAGTAACATTGAGGCAACCCGTTTTTTGAATATCTTTTCATAATTTGTCCCTATGGATTTATGTAATTACATTCGCGTCCATTCGGGGTCGTCCGGGAAGTGAATCGAAGCTAAAACGAATGGAACTCGGTTTTCCGAATAATCCTCATAGGGGGTTAGTACACGAGATATTTGAGCAAAATTGAGGCGGCTTGTTTTTTGGATATCTTTTCATAATTTGTCCTATGAATTATGAAATTGCATTCGCGTCCATCGGGGTCGTCCGGAAGTGAATCGGAGCTGAAAACGATTGAAACTCGGTTTCTGAATCATCCTCGTAGGGGTAGTACACGAGGTATGGAGCAAAAATTGAGGTGGCCCATTTTTTTCGAAATCTTATCATAATTTGTACTATGGATTAAGAAATATATTCGCGTCCATTCAGGGTCATCGGAAGTGAGTTGGAGCTGAACTGATTGAAACTCGGTATCCGAATAATCCTTGTAGGGGGTTGTACAAGAGGTATGGCCCAAAAATTGAGGCAGCCCATTTTTTTGAATATATTTTCATAATTTGTCCCTATGGATTTATGTAATTGCATTTGCGTCCATTCGGGGTCGTCCGGAAGTGAATCGGAGGTGAAACGAATGGAACTCGGTTTCCGAATATTTCTCGTAGGGGGTAGTACACAAGGTATGGAGCAAATATTGAGGAGGCCCATTTCTTGGATATATTTTCATAATTTGTCCCTATGGATTTATTAAATTGCATTCGCGTCCATTCGAGGTCGTCCGGAAGTGAATCGGAGCTTTGAAACGAATGGACCTCGGTTTCCGAATAATCCTCGTAGGGGGGTAGTACGCGAGGTATGGAGCAAAAATTGAGGCGACCCATTTTTTGAATATCTTTCATAATTTTTCCCTATGGATTTATGAAATTATATTCGCGTCCATTCGGAGTCGTGAGGAAGTGAATCGGAGCTGAAACGAATGGAACTCGATTTCCGAATAATCTTCGTAGGGGGTAATACACGAGGTATGGAGCAAAATTCAGGCATCCCATTTTTGGATATCTTTTCATAATTGTCTCTATGGATTTATGAAATTGCATTCGCGTCTATTTGGGGTCGTCCGGAAGTGAATCGGAGCTGAAACGAATGGAACTCGATTTTCGAATAATCCTCGTAGGGGGTAGTACACGAGGTATGGAGCGAAAATTAAGGTGGCCCGTTTTTTGGATATCTTTTCATAATTTGTCCCTATGGATTTATGAAATAGCATTCGCGTCCATTCAGGATCGTCCGGAAGTGAATCGGAGCTGAAACGAAGGGAACTCGGTTTCCGAATAATCCTCGTAGGGGGTAGTACACGAGGTATGGAGCAAAAAATTGAGGCGGCCTATTTTTTGGATATCTTTTCATAATTTGTCCCTATGGATTTATGAAATTGCATTTGCGTCCATTCGGGATCGTCCGGAAGTGAATCGGAGCTGAAACGAATGGAACTCGGTTTCCGAATAATTCTCGTAGGGGGTAGTACACGAGGTATGGAACAAAAATTGAGGCGGCCTGTTTTTTGGATATCTTTCATAATTTGTCTCTATGGATTTATGAAATTGCATTCGCGTCCATTCGGGGTCGTCCGGAAGTGAATCGGAGCTGAAACGAAACGAGCTCGGTTTCCGAATAATCCTCATAGGGGGTAGTACACGAGGTATGGAGTAAAAATTGAGGCAACCCGTTTTTTGAATATCTTTTCATAATTTGCCCCCATGGATTTATGTAATTACATTCGCGTCCATTCGGGGTCGTCCAAAAGTGAATCAAAGCTGAAACGAATGGAACTCGGTTTCCGAATAATCCTCGTAGGGGGTAGTACACGAGGTATGGAGCAAAAATTGAGGTGGCCTATTTTTTGGATATCTTTTCATAATTTGTCTCTATGGATTTATGAAATTGCATTCGCGTCCATTCGGGGTCGTCCGGAAGTGAATCGGAGTTGAAACGAATGAAACTCAGTTTCCGAATAATTTTCGTAGGGGGTAGTACACGAGGTATGGATCAAAAATTGAGGCGGCCCGTTTTTTGGATATCTTTTCATAATTTGTCCCTATGGATTTATGAAATTGCATTCGCGTCCATTCGGGGTCGTCCGGAAGTGAATCGGAGCTGAAACGAATGGAAGTACACGAGGTATGGAGCAAAAATTGAGGCGGCCTGTTTTTTTGAAATCCTCTAATAATTTGTCCCTATGGATTTATGAAATTGCATTCACGTCCATTCGGGGTCGTCCGGAACTGAATCGGAGCTGAAACGAATAGAACTCGGTTTCCGAATAATCCTCGTAGGAGGTAGTACACGAGGTATGGAGCAAAAATTGAGGCGGCCCGTTTTTTGGATATCTTTTCATAATTTGTCCCTATGGATTTATGAAATTACATTCGCGTCCATTCGGAGTCGTGCGGAAGTAAATCGGAGCTGAAACGAATGGAACTCGGTTTCTGAATAATCCTCGTAGGGGGTAGTACACGAGGTATGGAGCAAAAATTGAGGCATCCAATTTTTGGAAATCTTTTCATAATTTGTCACTATGGATTTATGAAATTGCATTCGCGTCCATTCGGGGTCGTCCGGAAGTGAATCGGAGCTGAAACGAATGGAACTCGGTTTCCGAATAATCCTCGTAGGGGGTAGTACACGAGGTATGGAGCAAAAATTGAGGCGGCCCATTTTTTGGATATCTTTTCATAATTTGTCCCTATGGATTTATAAAATTGCATTCGCGTCCATTCGGGGTCGTCCGGAAGTGAATCGGAGCTGAAACGAAACGAACTCGGTTTCCGAATAATCCTCATAGGGGGTAGTACACGAGGTATGGAGTAAAAATTGAGGCAACCCGTTTTTTGAATATCTTTTCATAATTTGTCCCTATGGATTTATGTAATTACATTCGCGTCCATTCGGGGTCGTCCGGAAGTGAATCGAAGCTGAAACGAATGGAACTCGGTTTCCGAATAATCCTCATAGGGGGTAGTACACGAGGTATGGAGAAAAAATTGAGGCGGCTTGTTTTTTGGATATCTTTTCATAATTTGTCCCTATGAATTTATGAAATTGCATTCGCGTCCATTCGGGGTCGTCCGGAAGTGAATCGGAACTGAAACGATTGAAACTCGGTTTCTGAATCATCCTCGTAGGGGTAGTACACGAGGTATGGAGCAAAAATTGAGGTGGCCCATTTTTTCAAAATCTTATCATAATTTGTACCTATGGATTTATGAAATTGCATTCGCGTCCATTCAGGGTCGTCTGGAAGTGAGTTGGAGCTGAAACGATTGAAACTCGGTATCCGAATAATCCTTGTAGGGGGTTGTACAAGAGGTATGGCCCAAAAATTGAGGCAGCCCATTTTTTGAATATCTTTTCATAATTTGTCCCTATGGATTTATGTAATTGCATTCGCGTCCATTCGGGGTCGTCCGGAAGTGAATCGGAGGTGAAACGAATGGAACTCGATTTCCGAATAATCCTCGTAGGGGGTAGTACACAAGGTATGGAGCAAAAATTGAGGAGGCCCATTTCTTGGATATATTTTCATAATTTGTCCCTATAGATTTATTAAATTGCATTCGCGTCCATTCGAGGTCGTCCGGAAGTGAATCGGAGCCGAAACGAATGGACCTCGGTTCTGAATAATCTTCGTAGGGGGAAGTACGCGAGGTATGGAGCAAAAATTGAGGCGACCCATTTTTTGAATATCTTTTCATAATTTTTCCCTATGGATTTATGAAATTATATTCGCGTCCATTCGGAGTCGTGAGGAAGTGAATCGGAGCTGAAACGAATGGAACTCGATTTCCGAATAATCTTCGTAGGGGGTAATACACGAGGTATGGAGCAAAAATTGAGGCGTCCCGTTTTTTGGATATCTTTTCATAATTTGTCTCTATGGATTTATGAAATTGCATTCGCGTCCATTCGGGATCGTCCGGAAGTGAATCGGAGCTAAAACGAAGGGAACTCGGTTTTCGAATAATCCTCGTAGGGGGTAGTACACGAGGTATGGAGCAAAAATTAAGGCGGCCCGTTTTTTGGATATCTTTTCATAATTTGTCCCTATGGATTTATGAAATTGCATTCGCGTCCATTCGGGATCGTCCGGAAGTGAATCGGAGCTGAAACGAAGGGAACTCGGTTTCCGAATAATCCTCGTAGGGGGTAGTACACGAGGTATGGAGCAAAAATTGAGGCGGCCTATTTTTTGGATATCTTTTCATAATTTGTCCCTATGGATTTATGAAATTGCATTTGCGTCCATTCGGGATCGTCCGGAAGTGAATCGGAGCTGAAACGAAAGGAACTCGGTTTCCGAATAATCCTCGTAGGGGGTAGTACACGAGGTATGGAGCAAAAATTGAGGCGGCCTGTTTTTTGGATATCTTTTCATAATTTGTCTCTATGGATTTATGAAATTGCATTCGCGTCCATTCGGGGTCGTCCGGAAGTGAATCGGAGCTGAAACGAATGAAACTCGGTTTCCGAATAATCTTCGTAGGGGGTAGTACACGAGGTATGGATCAAAAATTGAGGCGGCCCATTTTTTGGATATATTTTCATAATTTGTCCCTATGGATTTATGAAATTGCATTCGCGTCCATTCGGGGTCGTCCGGAAGTGAATCGGAGCTGAAACGAATGGAAGTACACGAGGTATGGAGCAAAAATTGAGGCGGATCATTTTTTTGAAATCCTCTAATAATTTGTCCCTATGGATTTATGAAATTGTATTCGCGTCCATTCGGGGTCGTCCGGAAGTGAATCGGAGCTGAAACGAATGGAACTCGGTTTCCGAATAATCCTCGTAGGGGGTAGTACACGAGGTATGGAGCAAAAATTGAGGCGGCCCGTTTTTTGCATATCTTTTCATAATTTGTCCCTATGGATTTATGAAATTACATTCGCGTTGATTCGGAGTCGTGCGGAAGTGAATCGGAGCTGAAACGAATGCAACTCGGTTTCCGAATAATCCTCGTAGGAGGTAGTACACGAGGTATGGAGCAAAAATTGAGGCGGCCTGTTTTTTGGATATCTTTTCATAATTTGTCTCTATGGATTTATGAAATTGCATTCGCGTCCATTCGGGGTCGTCCGGAAGTGAATCGGAGCTGAAACGAATGAAACTCGGTTTCCGAATGATTTTCGTAGGGGGTAGTACACGAGGTATGGATCAAAAATTGAGGCAGCCCGTTTTTTGGATATCTTTTCATGATTTGTCCCTATAGATTTATGAAATTGCATTCGCATCCATTCGGGGTCGTCCGGAAGTGAATCGGAGCTGAAACGAATGGAAGTACACGAGGTATGGAGCAAAAATTGAGGCGGCCCGTTTTTTTGAAATCCTCTAATAATTTGTCCCTATGGATTTATGAAATTGCATTCGCGTCCATTCGGGGTCGTCCGGAACTGAATCGGAGCTGAAACGAATGGAACTCGGTTTCCGAATAATCCTCGTAGGGGGTAGTACACGAGGTATGGAGCAAAAATTGAGGCGGCCCATTTTTTGGATATCTTTTCATAATTTGTCCCTATGGATTTATGAAATTACATTCGCGTCCATTCGGAGTCGTGCGGAAGTGAATCGGAGCTGAAATGAATGGAACTCGATTTTTGAATAATCCTCGTAGGGGGTAGTACACGAGGTAGGGAGCAAAAATTGAGGCATCCCATTTTTTGGAAATCTTTTCATAATTTGTCACTATGGAATTATGAAATTGCATTCGCGTCCATTCGGGGTCGTCCGGAAGTGAATCGGAGCTGAAACGAATGGAACTCGGTTTCCGAATAATCCTCGTAGGGGGTAGTACACGAGGTATGGAGCAAAAATTGAGGCGGCCCATTTTTTGGATATCTTTTCATAATTTGTTCCTATGGATTTATAAAATTGCATTCGCGTCCATTCGGGGTCGTGCGGAACTGAATCGGAGCTGAAACGAAACGAACTCGGTTTCCGAATAATCCTCATAGGGGGTAGTACACGAGGTATGGAGTAAAAATTGAGGCAACCCGTTTTTTGAATATCTTTTCATAATTTGTCCCTATGGATCTATGTAATTACATTCGCGTCCATTTGGGGTCGTCCGGAAGTGAATCGAAACTGAAATGAATGGAACTCGGTTTCCGAATAATCCTCATAGGGGGTAGTACACGAGGTATGGAGTAAAAATTGAGGCGGCTTGTTTTTTGGATATCTTTTCATAATTTGTTTCTATGAATTTATGAAATTGCATTCGCGTCCATTCGGGGTCGTCCGGAAGTGAATCGGAGCTGAAACGATTGAAACTCGGTTTCTGAATCACCCTCGTAGGGGTAGTACACGAGGTATGGAGAAAAAATTGAGGCGGCCCATTTTTTCGAAATCTTATCATAATTTGTACCTATGGATTTATGAAATTGCATTCGCGTCCATTCAGGGTCGTCTGGAAGTGAGTTGGAGCTGAAACGATTGAAACTCGGTATCCGAATAATCCTTGTAGGGGGTTGTACAAGAGGTATGGCCCAAAAATTGAGGCAGCCCATTTTTTGAATATCTTTTCATAATTTGTCCCTATGGATTTATGTAATTGCATTCGCGTCCATTCGGGGTCGTCCGGAAGTGAATCGGAGGTGAAACGAATGGAACTCGATTTCCGAATAATCCTCGTAGGGGGTAGTACACAAGGTATGGAGAAAAAATTGAGGAGGCCCATTTCTTGGATATATTTTCATAATTTGTCCCTATAGATTTATTAAATTGCATTCGCGTCCATTCGAGGTCGTCCGGAAGTGAATCGGAGCTGAAACGAATGGACCTCGGTTCTGAATAATCTTCGTAGGGGGAAGTACGCGAGGTATGGAGCAAAAATTGAGGCGACCCATTTTTTGAATATCTTTTCATAATTTTTCCCTATGGATTTATGAAATTATATTCGCGTCCATTCGGAGTCGTGAGGAAGTGAATCGGAGCTGAAACGAATGGAACTCGATTTCCGAATAATCTTCGTAGGGGGTAATACACGAGGTATGGAGCAAAAATTGAGGCGTCCCGTTTTTTAGATATCTTTTCATAATTTGTCTCTATGGATTTATGAAATTGCATTCGCGTCCATTTGGGGTCGTCCGGAAGTGAATCGGAGCTGAAACGAATGGAACTCGATTTTCGAATAATCCTCGTAGGGGGTAGTACACGAGGTATGGAGCAAAAATTAAGGCGGCCCGTTTTTTGGATATCTTTTCATAATTTGTCCCTATGGATTTATGAAATTGCATTCGCGTCCATTCGGGATCGTCCGGAAGTGAATCGGGGCTGAAACGAAGGGAACTCGGTTTCCGAATAATCCTCGTAGGGGGTAGTACACGAGGTATGGAGCAAAAATTGAGGCGGCCTATTTTTTGGATATCTTTTCATAATTTGTCCCTATGGATTTATGAAATTGCATTTGCGTCCATTCGGGATCGTCCGGAAGTGAATCGGAGCTGAAACGAATGGAACTCGGTTTCCGAATAATCCTCGTAGGGGGTAGTACACGAGGTATGGAGCAAAAATTGAGGCGGCCTGTTTTTTGGATATCTTTTCATAATTTGTCTCTATGGATTTATGAAATTGCATTCGCGTCCATTCGGGGTCGTCCGGAAGTGAATCGGAGCTGAAACGAATGAAACTCGGTTTCCGAATAATCTTCGTAGGAGGTAGTACACGAGGTATGGATCAAAAATTGAGGCGGCCCATTTTTTGGATATATTTTCATAATTTGTCCCTATGGATTTATGAAATTGCATTCGCGTCCATTCGGGGTCGTCCGGAAGTGAATCGGAGCTGAAACGAATGGAAGTACACGAGGTATGGAGCAAAAATTGAGGCGGATCATTTTTTTGAAATCCTCTAATAATTTGTCCCTATGGATTTATGAAATTGCATTCGCGTCCATTCGGGGTCGTCCGGAAGTGAATCGGAGCTGAAACGAAGGGAACTCGATTTCCGAATAATCCTCGTAGGGGGTAGTACACGAGGTATGGAGCAAAAATTGAGGCGGCCCGTTTTTTGGATATATTTTCATAATTTGTCCCTATGGATTTATGAAATTGCATTTGCGTCCATTCGGGATCGTCCGGAAGTGAATCGGAGCTGAAACGAATGGAACTCGGTTTCCGAATAATCCTCGTAGGGGGTAGTACACGAGGTATGGAGCAAAAATTGAGGCGGCCTGTTTTTTGGATATCTTTTCATAATTTGTCTCTATGGATTTATGAAATTGCATTCGCGTCCATTCGGGGTCGTCCGAAAGTGAATCGGAGCTGAAACGAATGAAACTCGGTTTCCGAATAATCTTCGTAGGGGGTAGTACACGAGGTATGGATCAAAAATTGAGGCGGCCCATTTTTTGGATATCTTTTCATAATTTGTCCCTATGGATTTATGAAATTGTATTCGCGTCCATTCGGGTTCGTCCGGAAGTGAATCGGAGCTGAAACGAATGGAAGTACACGAGGTATGGAGCAAAAATTGAGGCGGATCATTTTTTTGAAATCCTCTAATAATTTGTCCCTATGGATTTATGAAATTGCATTCGCGTCCATTCGGGGTCGTCCGGAAGTGAATCGGAGCTGAAACGAATGGAACTCGGTTTCCGAATAATCCTCGTAGGGGGTAGTACACGAGGTATGGAGTAAAAATTGAGGCGGCCCGTTTTTTGGATATCTTTTCATAATTTGTCCCTATGGATTTATGAAATTACATTCGCGTCGATTCGGAGTCGTGCGGAAGTGAATCGGAGCTGAAACGAATGGAACTCGGTTTCTGAATAATCCTCGTAGAGGGTAGTACACGAGGTATGGAGCAAAAATTGAGGCATCTAAATTTTTGGAAATCTTTTCATAATTTGTCACTATGGATTTATGAAATTGCATTCGCGTCCATTCGGGGTCGTCCGGAAGTGAATCAGAGCTGAAACGAATGGAACTCGGTTTCCGAATAATCCTCGTAGGGGGTAGTACACGAGGTATGGAGCAAAAATTGAGGCGGCCCGTTTTTTGGATATCTTTTCATAATTTGTCCCTATGGATTTATAAAATTGCATTCGCGTCCATTAGGGGTCGTCCGGAAGTGAATCGGAGCTGAAACGAAACGAACGAGGTTTCCGAATAATCCTCATAGGGGGTAGTACACGAGGTATGGAGTAAAAATTGAGGCAACCCGTTTTTTGATTATCTTTTCATAATTTGTCCCTATGGATTTATGTAAATACATTCGCGTCCATTCGGGGTCGTCCGGAAGTGAATCGAAGCTAAAACGAATGGAACTCGGTTTCCGAATAATCTTCATAGGGGGTAGTACACGAGGTATGGAGTAAAAATTGAGGCGGCTTGTTTTTTGGATATCTTTTCATAATTTGTTTCTATGAATTTATGAAATTGCATTCAAGTCCATTCGGGGTCGTCCGGAAGTGAATCGGAGCTGAAACGATTGAAACTCGGTTTCTGAATCATCCTCGTAGGGGTAGTACACGAGGTATGGAGCAAAAATTGAGGCGGCCCATTTTTTCGAAATCTTATCATAATTTGTACCTATGGATTTATGAAATTGTATTCGCGTCCATTCAGGGTCGTCCGGAAGTGAGTTGGAGCTGAAACGATTGAAACTCGGTATCCGAATAATCCTTGTAGGGGGTTGTGCAAGAGGTATGGCCCAAAAATTGAGGCAGCCCATTTTTTGAATATCTTTTCATAATTTGTCCCTATGGATTTATGTAATTGCATGCGCGTCCATTCGGGGTCGTCCGGAAGTGAATCGGAGGTGAAACGAATGGAACTCGATTTCCGAATAATCCTCGTAGGGGGTAGTACACAAGGTATGGAGCAAAAATTGAGGAGGCCCATTTCTTGGATATATTTTCATAATTTGTCCCTATGGATTTATTAAATTGCATTCGCGTCCATTCGAGGTCGTCCGGAAGTGAATCGGAGCTGAAACGAATGGACCTCGGTTTCCGAATAATCCTCGTAGGGGGAAGTACGCGAGGTATGGAGCAAAAATTGAGGCGACCCATTTTTTGAATATCTTTTCATAATTTTTCCCTATGGATTTATGAAATTATATTCGCGTCCATTCGGAGTCGTGAGGAAGTGAATCGGAGCTGAAACGAAGGGAACTCGGTTTCCGAATAATCCTCGTAGGGGGTAGTACACGAGGTATGGAGCAAAAATTGAGGCGGCCTATTTTTTGGATATCTTTTCATAATTTGTCCCTATGGATTTATGAAATTGCATTTGCGTCCATTCGGGATCGTCCGGAAGTGAATCGGAGCTGAAACGAATGGAACTCGGTTTCCGAATAATCCTCGTAGGGGGTAGTACACGAGGTATGGAGCAAAAATTGAGGCGGCCTGTTTTTTGGATATCTTTTCATAATTTGTCTCTATGGATTTATGAAATTGCATTCGCGTCCATTCGGGGTCGTCCGGAAGTGAATCGGAGCTGAAACGAATGAAACTCGGTTTCCGAATAATCTTCGTAGGGGGTAGTACACGAGGTATGGATCAAAAATTGAGGCGGCCCATTTTTTGGATATCTTTTCATAATTTGTCCCTATGGATTTATGAAATTGCATTCGCGTCCATTCGGGTTCGTCCGGAAGTGAATCGGAGCTGAAACGAATGGAAGTACACGAGGTATGGAGCAAAAATTGAGGCGGATCATTTTTTTGAAATCCTCTAATAATTTGTCCCTATGGATTTATGAAATTGCATTCGCGTCCATTCGGGGTCGTCCGGAAGTGAATCGGAGCTGAAACGAATGGAACTCGGTTTCCGAATAATCCTCGTAGGGGGTAGTACACGAGGTATGGAGCAAAAATTGAGGCGGCCCGTTTTTTGGATATCTTTTCATAATTTGTCCCTATGGATTTATGAAATTACATTCGCGTCGATTCGGAGTCGTGCGGAAGTGAATCGGAGCTGAAACGAATGGAACTCGGTTTCTGAATAATCCTCGTAGGGGGTAGTACACGAGGTATGGAGCAAAAATTGAGGCATCTCATTTTTTGGAAATCTTTTCATAATTTGTCACTATGGATTTATGAAATTGCATTCGCGTCCATTCGGGGTCGTCCGGAAGTGAATCGGAGCTGAAACGAATGGAACTCGGTTTCCGAATAATCCTCGTAGGGGGTAGTACACGAGGTATGGAGCAAAAATTGAGGCGGCCCGTTTTTTGGATATCTTTTCATAATTTGTCCCTATGGATTTATAAAATTGCATTCGCGTCCATTAGGGGTCGTCCGGAAGTGAATCGGAGCTGAAACGAAACGAACTAGGTTTCCGAATAATCCTCATAGGGGGTAGTACACGAGGTATGGAGTAAAAATTGAGGCAACCCGTTTTTTGATTATCTTTTCATAATTTGTCCCTATGGATTTATGTAAATACATTCGCGTCCATTCGGGGTCGTCCGGAAGTGAATCGAAGCTAAAACGAATGAAACTCGGTTTCCGAATAATCTTCGTAGGGGGTAGTACACGAGGTATGGATCAAAAATTGAGGCGGCCCATTTTTTGGATATCTTTTCATAATTTGTCCCTATGGATTTATGAAATTGCATTCGCGTCCATTCGGGTTCGTCCGGAAGTGAATCGGAGCTGAAACGAATGGAAGTACACGAGGTATGGAGCAAAAATTGAGGCGGATCATTTTTTTGAAATCCTCTAATAATTTGTCCCTATGGATTTATGAAATTGCATTCGCGTCCATTCGGGGTCGTCCGGAAGTGAATCGGAGCTGAAACGAATGGAACTCGGTTTCCGAATAATCCTCGTAGGGGGTAGTACACGAGGTATGGAGCAAAAATTGAGGCGGCCCGTTTTTTGGATATCTTTTCATAATTTGTCCCTATGGATTTATGAAATTACATTCGCGTCGATTCGGAGTCGTGCGGAAGTGAATCGGAGCTGAAACGAATGGAACTCGGTTTCTGAATAATCCTCGTAGGGGGTAGTACACGAGGTATGGAGCAAAAATTGAGGCATCTCATTTTTTGGAAATCTTTTCATAATTTGTCACTATGGATTTATGAAATTGCATTCGCGTCCATTCGGGGTCGTCCGGAAGTGAATCGGAGCTGAAACGAATGGAACTCGGTTTCCGAATAATCCTCGTAGGGGGTAGTACACGAGGTATGGAGCAAAAATTGAGGCGGCCCGTTTTTTGGATATCTTTTCATAATTTGTCCCTATGGATTTATAAAATTGCATTCGCGTCCATTAGGGGTCGTCCGGAAGTGAATCGGAGCTGAAACGAAACGAACTAGGTTTCCGAATAATCCTCATAGGGGGTAGTACACGAGGTATGGAGTAAAAATTGAGGCAACCCGTTTTTTGATTATCTTTTCATAATTTGTCCCTATGGATTTATGTAAATACATTCGCGTCCATTCGGGGTCGTCCGGAAGTGAATCGAAGCTAAAACGAATGGAACTCGGTTTCCGAATAATCTTCATAGGGGGTAGTACACGAGGTATGGAGTAAAAATTGAGGCGGCTTGTTTTTTGGATATCTTTTCATAATTTGTTTCTATGAATTTATGAAATTGCATTCACGTCCATTCGGGGTCGTCCGGAAGTGAATCGGAGCTGAAACGATTGAAACTCGGTTTCTGAATCATCCTCGTAGGGGTAGTACACGAGGTATGGAGCAAAAATTGAGGCGGCCCATTTTTTCGAAATCTTATCATAATTTGTACCTATGGATTTATGAAATTGTATTCGCGTCCATTCAGGGTCGTCCGGAAGTGAGTTGGAGCTGAAACGATTGAAACTCGGTATCCGAATAATCCTTGTAGGGGGTTGTACAAGAGGTATGGCCCAAAAATTGAGGCAGCCCATTTTTTGAATATCTTTTCATAATTTATCCCTATGGATTTATGTAATTGCATGCGCGTCCATTCGGGGTCGTCCGGAAGTGAATCGGAGGTGAAACGAATGGAACTCGATTTCCGAATAATCCTCGTAGGGGGTAGTACACAAGGTATGGAGAAAAAATTGAGGAGGCCCATTTCTTGGATATATTTTCATAATTTGTCCCTATGGATTTATTAAATTGCATTCGCGTCCATTCGAGGTCGTCCGGAAGTGAATCGGAGCTGAAACGAATGGACCTCGGTTTCCGAATAATCCTCGTAGGGGGAAGTACGCGAGGTATGGAGCAAAAATTGAGGCGACCCATTTTTTGAATATATTTTCATAATTTTTCCCTATGGATTTATGAAATTATATTTGCGTCCATTCGGAGTCGTGAGGAAGTGAATCGGAGCTGAAACGAATGGAACTCGATTTCCGAATAATCTTCGTAGGGGGTAATACACGAGGTATGGAGCAAAAATTGAGGCGTCCCGTTTTTTGGATATCTTTTCATAATTTGTCTCTATGGATTTATGAAATTGCATTCGCGTCCATTTGGGGTCGTCCGTAAGTGAATCGGAGCTGAAACGAATGGAACTCGGTTTTCGAATAATCCTCGTAGGGGGTAGTACACGAGGTATGGAGCAAAAATTAAGGCGGCCCGTTTTTTGGATATCTTTTCATAATTTGTCCCTATGGATTTATGAAATTGCATTCGCGTCCATTCGGGATCGTCCGGAAGTGAATCGGAGCTGAAACGAAGGGAACTCGGTTTCCGAATAATCCTCGTAGGGGGTAGTACACGAGGTATGGAGCAAAAATTGAGGCGGCCTATTTTTTGGATATCTTTTCATAATTTATCCCTATGGATTTATGAAATTGCATTTGCGTCCAATCGGGATCGTCCGGAAGTGAATCGGAGCTGAAATGAATGGAACTCGGTTTCCGAATAATCCTCGTAGGGGGTAGTACACGAGGTATGGAGCAAAAATTGAGGCGGCCTGTTTTTTGGATATCTTTTCATAATTTGTCTCTATGGATTTATGAAATTGCATTCGCGTCCATTCGGGGTCGTCCGGAAGTGAATCGGAGCTGAAACGAATGAAACTCGGTTTCCGAATAATTTTCGTAGGGGGTAGTACACGAGGTATGGATCAAAAATTGAGGCGGCCCATTTTTTGGATATCTTTTCATAATTTGTCCCTATGGATTTATGAAATTGCATTCGCGTCCATTCGGGGTCGTCCGGAAGTGAATCGGAGCTGAAACGAATGGAAGTACACGAGGTATGGAGCAAAAATTGAGGCGGCCCGTTTTTTTGAAATCCTCTAATAATTTGTCCCTATGGATTTATGAAATTGCATTCGCGTCCATTCGGGGTAATCCGGAACTGAATCGGAGCTGAAACGAATAGAACTCGGTTTCCGAATAATCCTCGTAGGGGGTAGTACACGAGGTATGGAGCAAAAATTGAGGCGGCCCGTTTTTTGGATATCTTTTCATAATTTGTCCCTATGGATTTATGAAATTACATTCGCGTCGATTCGGAGTCGTGCGGAAGTGAATCGGAGCTGAAACGAATGGAACTCGGTTTCTGAATAATCCTCGTAGGGGGTAGTACACGAGGTATGGAGCAAAAATTGAGGCATCCATTTTTTGGAAATCTTTTCATAATTTGTCACTATGGATTTATGAAATTGCATTCGCGTCCATTCGGGGTCGTCCGGAAGTGAATCGGAGCTTAAACGAATGGAACTCGGTTTCCGAATAATCCTCGTAGGGGGTAGTACACAAGGTATGGAGCAAAAATTGAGGAGGCCCATTTCTTGGATATATTTTCATAATTTGTCCCTATGGATTTATTAAATTACATTCGCGTCCATTCGAGGTCGTCCGGAAGTGAATCGGAGCTGAAACAAATGGACCTCGGTTTCCGAATAATCCTCGTAGGGGGTAGTACGCGAGCTATGGAGCAAAAATTGAGGTGACCCATTTTTTGAATATCTTTTCATAATTTTTCCCTATAGATTTATGAAATTATATTCGCGTCCATTCGGAGTCGTGAGGAAGTGAATCGGAGCTGAAACGAATGGAACTCGATTTCCGAATAATCTTCGTTGGGGGTAATACACGAGGTATGGAGCAAAAATTGAGGCGTCCCATTTTTTGGATATATTTTCATAATTTGTCTCTATGGATTTATGAAATTGCATTCGCGTCTATTTGGGGTCGTCCGTAAGTGAATCGGAGCTGAAACGAATGGAACTCGATTTTCGAATAATCCTCGTAGGGGGTAGTACACGAGGTATGGAGCAAAAAATTAAGGCGGCCCGTTTTTTGGATATCTTTTCATAATTTGTCCCTATGGATTTATGAAATTGCATTCGCGTCCATTCGGGATCGTCCGGAAGTGAATCGGAGCTGAAACGAAGGGAACTCGATTTCCGAATAATCCTCGTAGGGGGTAGTACACGAGGTATGGAGCAAAAATTGAGGCGGCCTATTTTTTGGATATCTTTTCATAATTTGTCCCTATGGATTTATGAAATTGCATTTGCGTCCATTCGGGATCGTCCGGAAGTGAATCGGACCTGAAACGAATGGAACTCGGTTTCCGAATAATCCTCGTAGGGGGTAGTACACGAGGTATGGAGCAAAAATTGAGGCGGCCTGTTTTTTGGATATCTTTTCATAATTTGTCTCTATGGATTTATGAAATTGCATTCGCGTCCATTCGGGGTCGTCCGAAAGTGAATCGGAGCTGAAAGGAATGAAACTCGGTTTCCGAATAATTTTCGTAGGGGGTAGTACACGAGGTATGGATCAAAAATTGAGGCGGCCCGTTTTTTGGATATCTTTTCATAATTTGTCCCTATGGATTTATGAAATTGCATTCGCGTCCATTCGGGGTCGTCCGGAAGTGAATCGGAGCTGAAACGAATGGAAGTACACGAGGTATGGAGCAAAAATTGAGGCGGCCCGTTTTTTTGAAATCCTCTAATAATTTGTCCCTATGGATTTATGAAATTGCATTCGCGTCCATTCGGGGTAATCCGGAACTAAATCGGAGCTGAAACGAATAGAACTCGGTTTCCGAATAATCCTCGTAGGGGGTAGTACACGAGGTATGGAGCAAAAATTGAGGCGGCCCGTTTTTTGGATATCTTTTCATAATTTGTCCCTATGGATTTATGAAATTACATTCGCGTCGATTCGGAGTCGTGCGGAAGTGAATCGGAGCTGAAACGAATGGAACTCGGTTTCTGAATAATCCTCATAGGGGGTAGTACACGAGGTATGGAGCAAAAATTGAGGCATCCATTTTTTCGAAATCTTTTCATAATTTGTCACTATGGATTTATGAAATTGCATTCGCGTCCATTCGGGGTCGTCCGGAAGTGAATCGGAGCTTAAACGAATGGAACTCGGTTTCCGAATAATCCTCGTAGGGGGTAGTACACGAGGTATGGAGCAAAAATTGAGGCGGCCCATTTTTTGGATATCTTTTCATAATTTGTCCCTATGGATTTATAAAATTGCATTCGCGTCCATTCGGGGTCGTCCGGAAGTGAATTGGAGCTGAAACGAAACGAACTCGGTTTCCGAATAATCCTCATAGAGGGTAGTACACGAGGTATGGAGTAAAAATTGAGGCAACCCGTTTTTTGAATATCTTTTCATAATTTGCCCCTATGGATTTATGTAATTACATTCGCGTCCATTCGGGGTCGTCCGGAAGTGAATCGAAGCTGAAACAAATGGAACTCGGTTTCCGAATAATCCTCGTAGGGGGTAGTACACGAGGTATGGAGCAAAAATTGAGGCGGCCGGTTTTTTGGATATCTTTTCATAATTTGTCTCTATGGATTTATGAAATTGCATTCGCATCCATTCGGGGTCGTCCGGAAGTGAATCGGAGCTGAAACGAATGAAACTCGGTTTCCGAATAATTTTCGTAGGGGGTAGTACACGAGGTATGGATCAAAAATTGAGGCGGCCCATTTTTTGGATATCTTTTCATAATTTGTACCTATGGATTTATGAAATTGCATTCGCGTCCATTCGGGGTTCGTCCGGAAGTGAATCGGAGCTGAAACGAATGGAAGTACAAGAGGTATGGAGCAAAAATTGAGGCGGCCCGTTTTTTTGAAATCCTCTAATAATTTGTCCCTATGGATTTATGAAATTGCATTCGCGTCCATTCGGGGTTGTCCGGAACTGAATCGGAGCTGAAACGAATGGAACTCGGTTTCCGAATAATCCTCGTAGGGGGTAGTACACGAGGTATGGAGCAAAAATTGAGGCGGCCCGTTTTTTGGATATCTTTTCATAATTTGTCCCTATGGATTTATGAAATTACATTTGCGTCCATTCGGAGTCGTGCGGAAGTGAATCGGAGCTGAAACCAATGGAACTCGGTTTCTGAATAATCTTCGTAGGGGGTAGTACACGAGGTATGGAGCAAAAATTGAGGCATCCCATTTTTTGGAAATCTTTTCATAATTTGTCACTATGGATTTATGAAATTGCATTCGCGTCCATTCGGGGTCGTCCGGAAGTGAATCGGAGCTGAAACGAATGGAACTCGGTTTCCGAATAATCCTCGTAGGGGGTAGTACACGAGGTATGGAGCAAAAATTGAGGCGGCCCATTTTTTGGATATCTTTTCATAATTTGTCCCTATGGATTTATAAAATTGCATTCGCGTCCATTCGGGGTCGTCCGGAAGTGAATCGGAGCTGAAACGAAACGAACTCGGTTTCCGAATAATCCTCATAGGGGGTAGTACACGAGGTATGGAGTAAAAATTGAGGCAACCCGTTTTTTGAATATCTTTTCATAATTTGTCCCCATGGATTTATGAAATTGCATTCGCGTCCATTCGGGATCGTCCGGAAGTGAATCGGAGCTGAAACGAAGGGAACTCGGTTTCCGAATAATCCTCGTAGGGGGTAGTACACGAGGTATGGAGCAAAAATTGAGGCGGCCTATTTTTTGGATATCTTTTCATAATTTGTCCCTATGGATTTATGAAATTGCATTTGCGTCCATTCGGGATCGTCCGGAAGTGAATCGGAGCTGAAACGAATGGAACTCGGTTTCCGAATAATCCTCGTAGGGGGTAGTACACGAGGAATGGAGCAAAAATTGAGGCGGCCTGTTTTTTGGATATCTTTTCATAATTTGTCTCTATGGATTTATGAAATTGCATTCGCGTCCATTCGGGGTCGTCCGGAAGTGAATCGGAGCTGAAACGAATGAAACTCAGTTTCCGAATAATCTTCGTAGGGGGTAGTACACGAGGTATGGATCAAAAATTGAAGCGGCCCGTTTTTTGGATATCTTTTCATAATTTGTCCCTATGGATTTATGAAATTGCATTCGCGTCCATTCGGGGTCGTCCGGAAGTGAATCGGAGCTGAAACGAATGGAACTCGGTTTCCGAATAATCCTCGTAGGGGGTAGTACACGAGGTATGGAGCAAAAATTGAGGCGGCCCGTTTTTTGGATATCTCTTCATAATTTGTCCCTATGGATTTATGAAATTGCATTCGCGTCCATTCGGGATCGTCCGGAAGTGAATCGGAGCTGAAATGAATGGAACTCGGTTTCCGAATAATCCTCGTAGGGGGTAGTACACGAGGTTTGGAGCAAAAATTGAGGCGGTCTGTTTTTTGGAAATCTTTTCATAATTTGTCCCTATGGATTTATAAAATTGCATTCGCGTCCATTCGGGATCGTCCAGAAGTGAATCGAAGCTGAAACGAATGGAACTCGGTTTCCGAATAATCCTCGTAGGGGGTAGTACACGAGGTATGGAGCAAAAATTGAGGCGGCCCGTTTTTTTGAAATCCTTTCATAATTTGTCCCTATGGATTTATGAAATTGCATTTGCGTCCGTTCGTGGTCGTCCGGAACTGAATCGGAGATGAAACGAATGGAACTCGGTTTCCGAATAATCCTCGTAGGGGGTAGTACACGAGGTATGGAGGAAAAATTGAGGCGGCCTATTTTTGGATATCTTTTCATAATTTGTCCCTATGGATTTATCAAATTGCATTCGCGTCCATTCGGGGTCGTCCAGAAGTGAATCGGAGCTGAAACAAATTGAACTCGGTTTCCGAATAATCCTCGTAGGGGGTAGTACACGAGGTATGGAGGAAAATTTGAGGCGACCCGTTTTTTGAATATCTTTTCATAATTTGTCCCTATGGATTTATGTAATTACATTCGCGTCCATTCGGGGTCGTCCGGAAGTGAATCGGAGCTGAAACGAATGGAACTCGATTTCCGAATAATCCTCATAGGGGGTAGTACACGAGGTATGGAGCAAAAATTGAGGTGGCTTGTTTTTTGGATATCTTTTCATAATTTGTCCCTAAGAATTTATGAAATTGCATTCGCGTCCATTCGAGGTCGTCCGGAAGTGAATCGGAGCTGAAACGAATGGAACTCGGTTTCCGAATTATCCTCGTAGGGGTAGTACACGAGGTATGGAGCAAAAATTGAGGCGGCCCATTTTTTGGAAATCTTATCATAATTTGTCCCTATGGATTTATGAAATTGCATTCGCGTCCATTCAGGGTCGTCCGGAAGTGAATCGGAGCTGAAACGATTGGAACTCGGTATCCGAATAATCCTCGTAGGGGGTTGTACAAGAGGTATGGCCCAAAAATTGAGGCAGCTCATTTTTTGAATATCTTTTCATAATTTGTCCCTATGGATTTATGTAATTGCATTCGCGTCCATTCGGGGTCGTCCGGAAGTGAATCGGAGGTGAAAGGAATGGAACTCGGTTTCCGAATAGTCCTCGTAGGGGTAGTATACAAGGTATGGAGCAAAAATTGAGGAGGCCCATTTCTTGGATATATTTTCATAATTTGTCCCTATGGATTTATTAAATTGTATTCGCGTCCATTCGAGGTCGTCCGGAAGTGAATCGGAGCTGAAACGAATGGAACTCGGTTTCCGAATAATCCTCGTAGGGGGTAGTACACGAGGTATGGAGCAAAAATTGAGGTGACCCATTTTTTGAATATCTTTTCATAATTTGTCCCTATGGATTTATGAAATTACATTCGCGTCCATTCGGGGTCGTCCGGAAGTGAATCGGAGCTTAAACGAATGGAACTCGGTTTCCGAATAATCCTCGTAGGGGGTAGTACACGAGGTATGGAGCAAAAATTGAGGTGGCCCGTTTTTTGGATATCTTTTCATAATTTGTCCCTATGGATTTATGAAATTACATTTGCGTCCATTCGGAGTCGTGCGGAAGTGAATCGGAGCTGAAACCAATGGAACTCGGTTTCTGAATAATCTTCGTAGGGGGTAGTACACGAGGTATGGAGCAAAAATTGAGGCATCCCATTTTTTGGAAATCTTTTCATAATTTGTCACTATGGATTTATGAAATTGCATTCGCGTCCATTCGGGGTCGTCCGGAAGTGAATCGGAGCTGAAACGAATGGAACTCGGTTTCCGAATAATCCTCGTAGGGGGTAGTACACGAGGTATGGAGCAAAAATTGAGGCGGCCCATTTTTTGGATATCTTTTCATAATTTGTCCCTATGGATTTATAAAATTGCATTCGCGTCCATTCGGGGTCGTCCGGAAGTGAATCGGAGCTGAAACGAAACGAACTCGGTTTCCGAATAATCCTCATAGGGGGTAGTACATGAGGTATGGAGTAAAAATTGAGGCAACCCGTTTTTTGAATATCTTTTCATAATTTGTCCCCATGGATTTATGAAATTGCATTCGCGTCCATTCGGGATCGTCCGGAAGTGAATCGGAGCTGAAACGAAGGGAACTCGGTTTCCGAATAATCCTCGTAGGGGGTAGTACACGAGGTATGGAGCAAAAATTGAGGCGGCCTATTTTTTGGATATCTTTTCATAATTTGTCCCTATGGATTTATGAAATTGCATTTGCGTCCATTCGGGATCGTCCGGAAGTGAATCGGAGCTGAAACGAATGGAACTCGGTTTCCGAATAATCCTCGTAGGGGGTAGTACACGAGGAATGGAGCAAAAATTGAGGCGGCCTGTTTTTTGGATATCTTTTCATAATTTGTCTCTATGGATTTATGAAATTGCATTCGCGTCCATTCGGGGTCGTCCGGAAGTGAATCGGAGCTGAAACGAATGGAACTCGGTTTCCGAATAATCCTCGTAGGGGGTAGTACACGAGGTATGGAGCAAAAATTGAGGCGGCCCGTTTTTTGGATATCTCTTCATAATTTGTCCCTATGGATTTATGAAATTGCATTCGCGTCCATTCGGGATCGTCCGGAAGTGAATCGGAGCTGAAATGAATGGAACTCGGTTTCCGAATAATCCTCGTAGGGGGTAGTACACGAGGTTTGGAGCAAAAATTGAGGCGGTCTGTTTTTGGAAATCTTTTCATAATTTGTCCCTATGGATTTATAAAATTGCATTCGCGTCCATTCGGGATCGTCCAGAAGTGAATCGAAGCTGAAACGAATGGAACTCGGTTTCCGAATAATCCTCGTAGGGGGTAGTACACGAGGTATGGAGCAAAAATTGAGGCGGCCCGTTTTTTTGAAATCCTTTCATAATTTGTCCCTATGGATTTATGAAATTGCATTTGCGTCCGTTCGTGGTCGTCCGGAACTGAATCGGAGATGAAACGAATGGAACTCGGTTTCCGAATAATCCTCGTAGGGGGTAGTACACGAGGTATGGAGGAAAAATTGAGGCGGCCTATTTTTGGATATCTTTTCATAATTTGTCCCTATGGATTTATCAAATTGCATTCGCGTCCATTCGGGGTCGTCCAGAAGTGAATCGGAGCTGAAACAAATTGAACTCGGTTTCCGAATAATCCTCGTAGGGGGTAGTACACGAGGTATGGAGGAAAATTTGAGGCGACCCGTTTTTTGAATATCTTTTCATAATTTGTCCCTATGGATTTATGTAATTACATTCGCGTCCATTCGGGGTCGTCCGGAAGTGAATCGGAGCTGAAACGAATGGAACTCGATTTCCGAATAATCCTCATAGGGGGTAGTACACGAGGTATGGAGCAAAAATTGAGGTGGCTTGTTTTTTGGATATCTTTTCATAATTTGTCCCTAAGAATTTATGAAATTGCATTCGCGTCCATTCGAGGTCGTCCGGAAGTGAATCGGAGCTGAAACGAATGGAACTCGGTTTCCGAATTATCCTCGTAGGGGTAGTACACGAGGTATGGAGCAAAAATTGAGGCGGCCCATTTTTTGGAAATCTTATCATAATTTGTCCCTATGGATTTATGAAATTGCATTCGCGTCCATTCAGGGTCGTCCGGAAGTGAATCGGAGCTGAAACGATTGGAACTCGGTATCCGAATAATCCTCGTAGGGGGTTGTACAAGAGGTATGGCCCAAAAATTGAGGCAGCTCATTTTTTGAATATCTTTTCATAATTTGTCCCTATGGATTTATGTAATTGCATTCGCGTCCATTCGGGGTCGTCCGGAAGTGAATCGGAGGTGAAACGAATGGAACTCGGTTTCCGAATAGTCCTCGTAGGGGTAGTATACAAGGTATGGAGCAAAAATTGAGGAGGCCCATTTCTTGGATATATTTTCATAATTTGTCCCTATGGATTTATTAAATTGTATTCGCGTCCATTCGAGGTCGTCCGGAAGTGAATCGGAGCTGAAACGAATGGAACTCGGTTTCCGAATAATCCTCGTAGGGGGTAGTACACGAGGTATGGAGCAAAAATTGAGGTGACCCATTTTTTGAATATCTTTTCATAATTTGTCCCTATGGATTTATGAAATTACATTCGCGTCCATTCGGGGTCGTCCGGAAGTGAATCGGAGCTTAAACGAATGGAACTCGGTTTCCGAATAATCCTCGTAGGGGGTAGTACACGAGGTATGGAGCAAAAATTGAGGTGGCCCATTTTTTGGATATCTTTTCATAATTTGTCCCTATGGATTTATAAAATTGCATTCGCGTCCATTCGGGGTCGTCCGGAAGTGAATCGGAGCTGAAACGAATGGAAGTACACGAGGTATGGAGCAAAAATTGAGGCGGCCCGTTTTTTTGAAATCCTCTAATAATTTGTCCCTATGGATTTATGAAATTGCATTCGCGTCTATTCGGGGTAATCCGGAACTGAATCGGAGCTGAAACGAATAGAACTCGGTTTCCGAATAATCCTCGTAGGGGGTAGTACACGAGGTATGGAGGAAAATTTGAGGCGACCCGTTTTTTGAATATCTTTTCATAATTTGTCCCTATGGATTTATGTAATTACATTCGCGTCCATTCGGGGTCGTCCGGAAGTGAATCGGAGCTGAAACGAATGGAACTCGATTTCCGAATAATCCTCATAGGGGGTAGTACACGAGGTATGGAGCAAAAATTGAGGTGGCTTGTTTTTTGGATATCTTTTCATAATTTGTCCCTAA
The DNA here is from genome assembly GCF_009905375.1 of Apium graveolens. Taxonomy (NCBI): domain Eukaryota; kingdom Viridiplantae; phylum Streptophyta; class Magnoliopsida; order Apiales; family Apiaceae; genus Apium; species Apium graveolens. The sequence continues at coordinate 20,268 of NW_027418274.1, read as the reverse complement.
GAATTTATGAAATTGCATTCGCGTCCATTCGAGGTCGTCCGGAAGTGAATCGGAGCTGAAACGAATGGAACTCGGTTTCCGAATTATCCTCGTAGGGGTAGTACACGAGGTATGGAGCAAAAATTGAGGCGGCCCATTTTTTGGAAATCTTATCATAATTTGTCCCTATGGATTTATGAAATTGCATTCGCGTCCATTCAGGGTCGTCCGGAAGTGAATCGGAGCTGAAACGATTGGAACTCGGTATCCGAATAATCCTCGTAGGGGGTTGTACAAGAGGTATGGCCCAAAAATTGAGGCAGCTCATTTTTTGAATATCTTTTCATAATTTGCCCCTATGGATTTATGTAATTACATTCGCGTCCATTCGGGGTCGTCCGGAAGTGAATCGAAGCTGAAACGAATGGAACTCGGTTTCCGAATAATCCTCGTAGGGGGTAGTACACGAGGTATGGAGCAAAAATTGAGGCGGCCGGTTTTTTGGATATCTTTTCATAATTTGTCTCTATGGATTTATGAAATTGCATTCGCGTCCATTCGGGGTCGTCCGGAAGTGAATCGGAGCTGAAACGAATGAAACTCGGTTTCCGAATAATTTTCGTAGGGGGTAGTACACGAGGTATGGATCAAAAATTGAGGCGGCCCATTTTTTGGATATCTTTTCATAATTTGTACCTATGGATTTATGAAATTGCATTCGCGTCCATTCGGGGTTCGTCCGAAAGTGAATCGGAGCTGAAACGAATGGAAGTACACGAGGTATGGAGCAAAAATTGAGGCGGCCCGTTTTTTTGAAATCCTCTAATAATTTGTCCCTATGGATTTATGAAATTGCATTCGCGTCCATTCGGGGTTGTCTGGAACTGAATCGGAGCTGAAACGAATGGAACTCGGTTTCCGAATAATCCTCGTAGGGGGCAGTACACGAGGTATGGAGCAAAAATTGAGGCGGCCCGTTTTTTGGATATCTTTTCATAATTTGTCCCTATGGATTTATGAAATTACATTCGCGTCCATTCGGAGTCGTGCGGAAGTGAATCGGAGCTGAAACGAATGGAACTCGGTTTCTGAATAATCTTCGTAGGGGGTAGTACACGAGGTATGGAGCAAAAATTGAGGCATCCCATTTTTTGGAAATCTTTTCATAATTTGTCACTATGGATTTATGAAATTGCATTCGCGTCCATTCGGGGTCGTCCGGAAGTGAATCGGAGCTGAAACGAATGGAACTCGGTTTCCGAATAATCCTCGTAGGGGGTAGTACACGAGGTATGGAGCAAAAATTGAGGCGGCCCATTTTTTGGATATCTTTTCATAATTTGTCCCTATGGATTTATAAAATTGCATTCGCGTCCATTCGGGGTCGTCCGGAAGTGAATCGGAGCTGAAACGAAACGAACTCGGTTTCCGAATAATCCTCATAGGGGGTAGTACACGAGGTATGGAGTAAAAATTGAGGCAACCCGTTTTTTGAATATCTTTTCATAATTTGTCCCTATGGATTTATGTAATTACATTCGCGTCCATTCGGGGTCGTCCGGAAGTGAATCGAAGCTGAAACGAATGGAACTCGGTTTCCGAATAATCCTCATAGGGGGTAGTACACGAGGTATGGAGCAAAAATTGAGGTGGCTTGTTTTTTGGATATCTTTTCATAATTTGTCCCTATGAATTTATGAAATTGCATTCGCGTCCATTCGGGGTCGTCCGGAAGTGAATCGGAGCTGAAACGATTGAAACTCGGTTTCTGAATCATCCTCGTAGGGGTAGTACACGAGGTATGGAGCAAAAATTGAGGCGGCCCATTTTTTCGAAATCTTATCATAATTTTGTACCTATGGATTTATGAAATTGCATTCGCGTCCATTCAGGGTCGTCCGGAAGTGAGTTGGAGCTGAAACGATTGAAACTCGGTATCCGAATAATCCTTGAAGGGGGTTGTACAAGAGGTATGGCCCAAAAATTGAGGCAGCCCATTTTTTGAATATCTTTTCATAATTTGTCCCTATGGATTTATGTAATTGCATTCGCGTCCATTCGGGGTCGTCCGGAAGTGAATCGGAGCTGAAACGAATGGACCTCGGTTTCCGAATAATCCTCGTAGGGGGTAGTACGCGAGGTATGGAGCAAAAATTGAGGCGACCCATTTTTTGAATATCTTTTCATAATTTTTCCCTATGGATTTATGAAATTATATTCGTGTCCATTCGGAGTCGTGAGGAAGTGAATCGGAGCTGAAACGAATGGAACTCGATTTCCGAATAATCTTCGTAGGGGGTAATACACGAGGTATGGAGCAAAAATTGAGGCATCCCATTTTTTGGATATCTTTTCATAATTTGTCTCTATGGATTTATGAAATTGCATTCGCGTCCATTTGGGGTCGTCCGGAAGTGAATCGAAGCTGAAACGAATGGAACTCGATTTTCGAATAATCCTCGTAGGGGGTAGTACACGAGGTATGGAGCAAAAATTAAGGTGGCCCGTTTTTTGGATATCTTTTCATAATTTGTCCCCATGGATTTATGAAATTGCATTCGCGTCCATTCGGGATCGTCCGGAAGTGAATCGGAGCTGAAACGAAGGGAACTCGGTTTCCGAATAATCCTCGTAGGGGGTAGTACACGAGGTATGGAGCAAAAATTGAGGCGGCCTATTTTTTGGATATCTTTTCATAATTTGTCCCTATGGATTTATGAAATTGCATTTGCGTCCATTCGGGATCGTCCGGAAGTGAATCGGAGCTGAAACGAATGGAACTCGGTTTCCGAATAATCCTCGTAGGGGGTGGTACACGAGGTATGGAGCAAAAATTGAGGCGGCCTGTTTTTTGGATATCTTTTCATAATTTGTCTCTATGGATTTATGAAATTGCATTCCCGTCCATTCGGGGTCGTCCGGAAGTGAATCGGAGCTGAAACGAATGAAACTCAGTTTTCGAATAATCTTCGTAGGAGGTAGTACACGAGGTATGGATCAAAAATTGAAGCGGCCCGTTTTTTGGATATCTTTTCATAATTTGTCCCTATGGATTTATGAAATTGCATTCGCGTCCATCCGGGGTCGTCCGGAAGTGAATCGGAGCTGAAACGAATGGAACTCGATTTTCGAATAATCCTCGTAGGGGGTAGTACACGAGGTATGGAGCAAAAATTGAGGCGGCCCGTTTTTTGGATATCTCTTCATAATTTGTCCCTATGGATTTATGAAATTGCATTCGCGTCCATTCGGGATCGTCCGGAAGTGAATCGGAGCTGAAATGAATGGAACTCGGTTTCCGAATAATCCTCGTAGGGGGTAGTACACGAGGTTTGGAGCAAAAATTGAGGCGGTCTGTTTTTTGGAAATCTTTTCATAATTTGCCCCTATGGATTTATGAAATTGCATTCGCGTCCATTCGGGATCGTCCAGAAGTGAATCGGAGCTGAAACAAATGGAACTCGGTTTCCGAATAATCCTCGTAGGGGGTAGTACACGAGGTATGGAGCAAAAATTGAGGCGGCCCGTTTTTTTGAAATCCTTTCATAATTTGTCCCTATGGATTTATGAAATTGCATTTGCGTCCGTTCGTGGTCGTCCAGAACTGAATCGGAGATGAAACGAATGGAACTCGGTTTCCGAATAATCCTCGTAGGGGGTAGTACACGAGGTATGGAGGAAAAATTGAGGCGGCCTATTTTTGGATATCTTTTCATAATTTGTCCCTATGGATTTATCTAATTGCATTCGCGTCCATTCGGGGTCTTCCGGAAGTGAATCGGAGCTGAAACAAATTGAACTCGGTTTCCGAATAATCCTCGTAGGGGGTAGTACACGAGGTATGGAGGAAAATTTGAGGCGACCCGTTTTTTGAATATCTTTTCATAATTTGTCCCTATGGATTTATGTAATTACATTCGCGTCCATTCGGGGTCGTCCGGAAGTGAATCGGAGCTGAAACGAATGGAACTCGATTTCCGAATAATCCTCATAGGGGGTAGTACACGAGGTATGGAGCAAAAATTGAGGCGGCTTTTTTTTGGATATCTTTTCATAATTTGTCCCTAAGAATTTATGAAATTGCATTCGCGTCCATTCGAGGTCGTCCGGAAGTGAATCGGAGCTGAAACGAATGGAACTCGGTTTCCGAATTATCCTCGTAGGGGTAGTACACGAGGTATGGAGCAAAAATTGAGGCGGCCCATTTTTTGGAAATCTTATCATAATTTGTCCCTATGGATTTATGAAATTGCATTCGCGTCCATTCAGGGTCGTCCGGAAGTGAATCGGAGCTGAAATGATCGGAACTCGGTATCCGAATAATCCTCGTAGGGGGTTGTACAAGAGGTATGGCCCAAAAATTGAGGCAGCTCATTTTTTGAATATCTTTTCATAATTTGTCCCTATGGATTTATGTAATTGCATTCGCGTCCATTCGGGGTCGTCCGGAAGTGAATCGGAGGTGAAACGAATGGAACTCGGTTTCCGAATAGTCCTCGTAGGGGTAGTATACAAGGTATGGAGCAAAAATTGAGGAGGCCCATTTCTTGGATATATTTTCATAATTTGTCCCTATGGATTTATTAAATTGTATTCGCGTCCATTCGAGGTCGTCCGGAAGTGAATCGGAGCTGAAACGAATGGAACTCGGTTTCCGAATAATCCTCGTAGGGGGTAGTACACGAGGTATGGAGCAAAAATTGAGGTGACCCATTTTTTGAATATCTTTTCATAATTTGTCCCTATGGATTTATGAAATTACATTCGCGTCTATTCGGAGTCGTGCGGAAGTGAATCGGAGCTGAAACGAATGGAACTCGGTTTCCGAATAATCCTCGTAGGGGGTAGTACACGAGGTATGGAGCAAAAATTGAGGCGGCCCATTTTTTGGATATCTTTTCATAATTTTTCTGTATGGATTTATGAAATTGCATTCGCGTCCATTCGGGGTCGTCCGGAAGTGAATCGGAGCTGAAACGAATGGAACTCGATTTTCGAATAATCCTCGTAGGGGGTAGTACACGAGGTATGGAGCAAAAATTGAGGTGGCCCGTTTTTTGGATATCTCTTCATAATTTGTCCCTATGGATTTATGAAATTGCATTCGCGTCCATTCGGGATCGTTCGGAAGTGAATAGGAGCTGAAACGAATGGAACTCGGTTTCCGAATAATCCTCGTAGGGGTAGTACACGAGGTTTGGAGCAAAAATTGAGGCGGCCTATTTTTTGGAAATCTTTTCATAATTTATCCCTATGGATTTATGAAATTGCATTCGCGTCCATTCGAGATCGTCCAGAAGTGAATCGGAGCTGAAACGAATGGAACTCGGTTTCCGAATAATCCTCGTAGGGGGTACTACACGGGGTATGGAGCAAAAATTGAGGCGACCCGTTTTTTGGATATCTTTTCGTAATTTGTCTCTATAGATTTATGAAATTGCATTCGCGTCCATTCGGGGTCGTCCGGAAGTGAATCGGAGCTGAAACGAATGGAACTTAGTTTCCAAATAATCCTCATAAGGGGTAGTACAAGAGGTATGGAGCAAAACTTGAAGCGGCCCATTTTTTGGATATCTTTTCATAATTTGTCACTATGGATTTATTAAATTGCATTCGCGTCCATTTGGGGTAGTCCGGAAGTGAATCGGAGCTGAAACGAATCGAACTCGGTTTCCGAATAATCCTCGTAGGGGGTAGTACACGAGGTATGGAGCAAAAATTGAGGCGATCCGTTTTTTGAATATCTTTTCATAATTTGTCTCTATGGATTTATGTAATTACATTCGCGTCCATTCGGAGTCGTCCGGAAGTGAATCAGAGCTGAAACGAATGGAACTCGGTTTCCGAATAATCCGCGTAGGGGGTAGTACACGAGGTATGGAGCAAAAATTGAGGCGGCCCGTTTTTTGGATATCTTTTCATAATTTGTCCCTATGGATTTATGAAATTGCATTCGCGTCCATTCGGGATCGTCCGGAAGTGAATCGGAGCTGAAACGAATGGAACTCGGTTTCCGAATAATCCGCGTAGGGGGTAGTACACGAGGTATGGAGCAAAAATTGAGGCGGCCCATTTTTTTGAAATCTTTTCATAATTTGTCCTTATGGATTTATGAAATTCCATTCGCGTCCATTCGGGGTCGTCCGGAACTGAATCGGAGATGAAACGAATGGAACTCGGTTTCCGAATAATCCTCGTAGGGGGTAGTACACGAGGTATGGAGCAAAATTTGTGGCGGCCCCTTTTTTGGATATCTTTTCATAATTTGTCCCTATGGATTTATCAAATTGCATTCGCGTCCATTCGGGGTCGTCCGGAAGTGAATCGGAGCTGAAACGAATTGAACTCGGTTTCCGAATAATCCTCGTAGGGGGTAGTACACGAGGTATGGAGCAAAAATTGAGGCGGCCCATTTTTTGGATATCTTTTCATAATTTGTCCCTATGGATTTATGAAATTGCATTCGCGACCATTCGGGATCGTCCGGAATTAAATCGGAGCTGAAACGAATGGAACTCGGTTTCCGATTAATCCTCGTAGGGGGTAGTACACGAGGTTTGGAGAAAAAATTGAGGCGGCCTATTTTTTGGATATCTTTTCATAATTTGTCCCTATGAATTTATGAAATTGCATTCGCGTCCATTCGGGGTCGTCCGGAAGTGAATCGGAGCTTAAACGAATGTAACTCGGTTTCCGAATAATCCTCGTAGGGGGTAGTACACGAGGTATGGAGCAAAAATTGAGGCTACCTGTTTTTTGGATATCTTTTCATAATTTGTCGCTATGGATTTATGAAATTGCATTCGCGTCCATTCGGGGTCGTCCAGAACTGAATCGGAGATGAAAGGAATGGAACTCGGTTTCCGAATAATCCTCGTAGGGGGTAGTACACGAGGTATGGAGCAAAATTGAGGCGGCCCGTTTTTTGGATATCTTTTAATAATTTGTCCCTATGGATTTATGAAATTCCATTCGCGTCTATTCGGCGTCGTGCGAAAGTGAATCGGAGCTGAAACGAATGGAACTCGATTTTTGAATAATCCTCGTAGGGGGTAGTACACGAGGTACGGAGCAAAAATTGAGGCTGCCCGTTTTTTGGATATCTTTTCATAATTTGTCCCTATGGATTTATGAAATTGCATTCGCGTCCATTCGGGATCGTTCGGAAGTGAATCGGAGCTGAAACGAATGGAAATCGGTTTCTGAATAATCCTCGTAGGGGGTAGTACACGAGGTTTGGATCAAAAATTGAGGCGGCCCCTTTCTTGGATATATTTTCATAATTTGTCCCTATGGATTTATGAAATTGCATTCGCGTCCATTCGGGATCGTCCAGAAGTGAATCGGAGCTGAAACGAATGGAACTCGGTTTCCGAATAATCCTCGTAGGGGGTACTACACGGGGTATGGAGCAAAAATTGAGGAGGCCCGTTTTTTGGATATCTTTTCGTAATTTGTCTCTATAGATTTATGAAAGTGCATTCGCGTCCATTCGGGGTCGTCCGGAAGTGAATCGGAGCTGAAACGAATGGAACTCGATTTCCGAATAATCTTCGTAGGGGGTAATACACGAGGTATGGAGCAAAAATTGAGGCGTCCCGTTTTTGGATATCTTTTCATAATTTGTCTCTATGGATTTATGAAATTGCATTCGCGTCCATTTGGGGTAGTCCGGAAGTGAATCGGAGCTGAAACGAATCGAACTCGGTTTCCGAATAATCCTCGTAGGGGGTAGTACACGAGGTATGGAGCAAAAATTAAGGCAGCCCGTTTTTTGGATATCTTTTCATAATTTGTCCCTATGGATTTATGAAATTGCATTCGCGTCCATTCGGGATCGTCCGGAAGTGAATCGGAGCTGAAACGAAGGGAACTCGGTTTCCGAATAATCCTCGTAGGGGGTAGTACACGAGGTATGGAGCAAAAATTGAGGTGACCCATTTTTTGAATATCTTTTCATAATTTGTCCCTATGGATTTATGAAATTACATTCGCGTCTATTCGGAGTCGTGCGGAAGTGAATCGGAGCTGAAACGAATGGAACTCGGTTTCCGAATAATCCTCGTAGGGGGTAGTACACGAGGTATGGAGCAAAAATTGAGGCGGCCCATTTTTTGGATATCTTTTCATAATTTTTCTCTATGGATTTATGAAATTGCATTCGCGTCCATTCGGGGTCGTCCGGAAGTGAATCGGAGCTGAAACGAATGGAACTCGATTTTCGAATAATCCTCGTAGGGGGTAGTACACGAGGTATGGAGCAAAAATTGAGGTGGCCCGTTTTTTGGATAACTCTTCATAATTTGTCCCTATGGATTTATGAAATTGCATTCGCGTCCAGTCGGGATCGTTCGGAAGTGAATAGGAGCTGAAATGAATGGAACTCGGTTTCCGAATAATCCTCGTAGGGGTAGTACACGAGGTTTGGAGCAAAAATTGAGGCGGCCTGTTTTTTGGAAATCTTTTCATAATTTATCCCTATGGATTTATGAAATTGCATTCGCGTCCATTCGAGATCGTCCAGAAGTGAATCGGAGCTGAAACGAATGGAACTCGGTTTCCGAATAATCCTCGTAGGGGGTACTACACGGGGTATGGAGCAAAAATTGAGGCGGCCCGTTTTTTGGATATCTTTTCGTAATTTGTCTCTATAGATTTATGAAATTGCATTCGCGTCCATTCGGGGTCGTCCGGAAGTGAATCGGAGCTGAAACGAATGGAACTTAGTTTCCAAATAATCCTCATAAGGGGTAGTACAAGAGGTATGGAGCAAAACTTGAAGCGGCCCATTTTTTGGATATCTTTTCATAATTTGTCCCTATGGATTTATTAAATTGCATTCGCGTCCATTTGGGGTAGTCCGGAAGTGAATCGGAGCTGAAACGAATCGAACTCGGTTTCCGAATAATCCTCGTAGGGGGTAGTACACGAGGTATGGAGCAAAAATTGAGGCGATCCGTTTTTTGAATATCTTTTCATAATTTGTCTCTATGGATTTATGTAATTACATTCGCGTCCATTCGGAGTCGTCCGGAAGTGAATCTGAGCTGAAACGAATGGAACTCGGTTTCCGAATAATCCGCGTAGGGGGTAGTACACGAGGTATGGAGCAAAAATTGAGGCGGCCCGTTTTTTGGATATCTTTTCATAATTTGTGCCTATGGATTTATGAAATTGCATTCGCGTCCATTCGGGATCGTCCGGAAGTGAATCGGAGCTGAAACGAATGGAACTCGGTTTCCGAATAATCCGCGTAGGGGGTAGTACACGAGGTATGGAGCAAAAATTGAGGCGGCCCATTTTTTTGAAATCTTTTCATAATTTGTCCTTATGGATTTATGAAATTCCATTCGCGTCCATTCGGGGTCGTCCGGAACTGAATCGGAGATGAAACGAATGGAACTCGGTTTCCGAATAATCCTCGTAGGGGGTAGTACACGAGGTATGGAGCAAAATTTGTGGCGGCCCATTTTTGGATATCTTTTCATAATTTGTCCCTATGGATTTATCAAATTGCATTCGCGTCCATTCGGGGTCGTCCGGAAGTGAATCGGAGCTGAAACGAATTGAACTCGGTTTCCGAATAATCCTCGTAGGGGGTAGTACACGAGGTATGGAGCAAAAATTGAGGCGGCCCATTTTTTGGATATCTTTTCATAATTTGTCCCTATGGATTTATGAAATTGCATTCGCGACCATTCGGGATCGTCCGGAATTAAATCGGAGCTGAAACGAATGGAACTCGGTTTCCGAATAATCCTCGTAGGGGGTAGTACACGAGGTTTGGAGCAAAAATTGAGGCGGCCTATTTTTTGGATATCTTTTCATAATTTGTCCCTATGAATTTATGAAATTGCATTCGCGTCCATTCGGGGTCGTCCGGAAGTGAATCGGAGCTTAAACGAATGTAACTCGGTTTCCGAATAATCCTCGTAGGGGGTAGTACATGAGGTATGGAGCAAAAATTGAGGCTACCTGTTTTTTGGATTTCTTTTCATAATTTGTCGCTATGGATATATGAAATTGCATTCGCGTCCATTCGGGGTCGTCCAGAACTGAATCGGAGATGAAACGAATGGAACTCGGTTTCCGAATAATCCTCGTAGGGGGTAGTACACGAGGTATGGAGCAAAATTGAGGCGGCCCGTTTTTTGGATATCTTTTAATAATTTGTCCCTATGGATTTATGAAATTCCATTCGCGTCTATTCGGCGTCGTGCGAAAGTGAATCGGAGCTGAAACGAATGGAACTCGATTTTTGAATAATCCTCGTAGGGGGTAGTACACGAGGTACGGAGCAAAAATTGAGGCTACCCATTTTTTGGATATCTTTTCATAATTTGGCCCTATGGATTATGAAATTGCATTCGCGTCCATTCGGGATCGTCCGGGAAGTGAATCGGAGCTGAAACGAATGGAAATCGGTTTCTGAATAATCCTCGTAGGGGGTAGTACACGAGGTTTGGATCAAAAATTGAGGCGGCCCCTTTCTTGGATATATTTTCATAATTTGTCCCCTATGGATTTATGAAATTGCATTCGCGTCCATTCGGGATCGTCCAGAAGTTGAATCGGAGCTGAAACGAATGGAACTCGGTTTCCGAATAATCCTCGTAGGGGGTACTACACGGGGTATGGAGCAAAAATTGAGGAGGCCCGTTTTTTGGATATCTTTTCGTAATTTGTCTCTATAGATTTATGAAATTGCATTCGCGTCCATTCGGGGTCGTCCGGAAGTGAATCGGAGCTGAAACGAATGGAACTCGTTTCCGAATAATCCTCGTTAGGGGGTAGTACACGAGGTATGGAGCAAAAATTGAGGCGCCCGTTTTTTGGATATCTTTTCATAATTTGTCCTCTATGGATTTATGAAATTGCATTCGCGTCCATTGGGGTAGTCCGAAGTGAATCGGAGCTGAAACGAATCGAACTCGGTTTCCGAATAATCCTCGTAGGGGGGGTAGTACACGAGGTATGGAGCAAAAATTGAGGCGGCCCGTTTTTGGATATCTTTTCATATTTGTCCCTATGGATTTATGAAATTGCATTCGCGTCCATTCGGGTCGTCCGGAAGTGAATCGGAGCTGAAACGAATGGAACTCGATTTCCGAATAATCTCGTAGGGGGTAGTACACGAGGTATGGAGCAAAAATTGAGGCGGCCCGTTTTTGGATATCTTTTCATAATTTGTCCCTATGGATTTATGAAATTGCATTCGCGTCCATTCGGGATCGTCCGGAAGTGAATCGGAGCTGAAACGAATGGAACTCGGTTTCCGAATAATCCTCGTAGGGGTAGTACACGAGGTATGGAGCAAAAATTGAGGCGGCCTGTTTTTTGGATATCTTTTCATAATTTGTCCTCTATGGATTTATGAAATTAGCATTCGCGTCCATTCGGGGTCGTCCGGAAGTGAATCGGAGCTGAAACGAATGGAAACTCGAGTTTCCGAATAATCCTTCGTAGGGGGTAGTACACGAGGTATGGAGCAAAATTGAAGGCGGCCCGTTTTTGGATATCTTTTCATAATTTGTCCCTATGGATTTATGAAATTGCTTCGCGTCCATTCGGGGTCGTCCGGAAGTGAATCGGAGCTGAAACGAATGGAACTCGGTTTCCGAATAATCCTCGTAGGGGGTAGTACACGAGGTATGGAGCAAAAATTGAGGCGGCCTTTTTTGGATATCTCTTCATAATTTGTCCCTATGGATTTATGAAATTGCATTCGCGTCCATTCTGGGATCGTCCGGAAGTGAATCGGAGCTGAAATGAATGGAACTCGGTTTCTGAATAATCCTCGTAGGGGGTAGTACACGAGGTTATGAGCAAAAATTGAGGCGGTCGTTTTTTGGATAATCTTTTTCATAATTTGTCCCTATGGATTTATGAAATTGCATTCGCGTCCATTCGGGATCGTCCAGAAGCTGAATCGGAGCTGAAACGAATGGAACTCGGTTTCCGAATAATCCTCGTAGGGGGTAGTACACGAGGTATGGAGCAAAAATTGAGGCGGTCCTGTTTTTTGGAAATCCTTTTCATAATTTGTCCCTATGGATTTATGAAATTGCATTTGCGTCCATTCGTGGATCGTCCGGACGTGAATCGGAGATGAAACGAATGGAACTCGGTTTCCGAATAATCCTCGTAGGGGGTAGTACACGAGGTATGGAGCAAAAATTGAGGCGGCCTGTTGTTTGGATATCTTTCATAATTTGTCTCTATGGATTATGAAATTGCATTCGCGTCCATTCGGGTCGTCCGGAAGTGAATCGGAGCTGAAACGAATGAAACTCAGTTTCCGAATAATCTTCGTAGGGGGTAGTACACGAGGTATGGATCAAAAATTGAAGCGGCCCGTTTTTTGGATATCTTTTCATAATTTGTCCCTATGGATTTATGAAATTGCATTCGCGTCCATTCGGGGTCGTCCGGAAGTGAATCGGAGCTGAAACGAATGGAACTCGGTTTCCGAATAATCCTCGTAGGGGGTAGTACACGAGGTATGGAGCAAAAATTGAGGCGGCCCGTTTTTTGGATATCTCTTCATAATTTGTCCCTATGGATTTATGAAATTGCATTCGCGTCCATTCGGGATCGTCCGGAAGTGAATCGGAGCTGAAATGAATGGAACTCGGTTTCTGAATAATCCTCGTAGGGGGTAGTACACGAGGTTTGGAGCAAAAATTGAGGCGGTCTGTTTTTTGGAAATCTTTTCATAATTTGTCCCTATGGATTTATGAAATTGCATTCGCGTCCATTCGGGATCGTCCAGAAGCGAATCGGAGCTGAAACGAATGGAACTCGGTTTCCGAATAATCCTCGTAGGGGGTAGTATACGAGGTATGGAGCAAAAATTGAGGCGGCCCGTTTTTTGAAATCCTTTCATAATTTGTCCCTATGGATTTATGAATTGCATTTGCGTCCGTTCGTGTCGTCCGGAACTGAATCGGAGATGAAACGAATGGAACTCGGTTTTCCGAATATCCTCGTAGGGGGTAGTACACGAGGTATGGAGGAAAAATTGAGGCGGCCTATTTTGGATATCTTTTCATAATTTGTCCCTATGGATTTATCAAATTGCATTCGCGTCCATTCGGGGTCGTCCGGAAGTGATCGGAGCTGAAACAAATTGAACTCGGTTTCCGAATAATCCTCGTAGGGGGTAGTACACGAGGTATGGAGGAAAATTTGAGGCGACCCGTTTTTTGAATATCTTTTCATAATTTGGCCCTATGGATTTATGTAATTACATTCGCGTCCATTCGGGGTCGTCCGGAAGTGAATCGGAGCTGAAACGAATGGAACTCGATTTCCGAATAATCCTCATAGGGGGTAGTACACGAGGTATGGAGCAAAAATTGAGGCGGCTTATTTTTTGGATATCTTTTCATAATTTGTCCCTAAGAATTTATGAAATTGCATTCGCGTCCATTCGCGGTCGTCCGGAAGTGAATCGGAGCTGAAACGAATGGAACTCGGTTTCCGAATTATCCTCGTAGGGGTAGTACACGAGGTATGGAGCAAAAATTGAGGCGGCCCATTTTTTGGAAATCTTATCATAATTTGTCCCTATGGATTTATGAAACTGCATTCGCGTCCATTCAGGGTCGTCCGGAAGTGAATCGGAGCTGAAAACGATTGGAACCTCGGTATCCGAATAATCCTCGTAGGGGGTGTACAAGAGGTATGGCCCAAAAATTGAGGCAGCTCATTTTTTGAATATCTTTTCATAATTTGTCCCTATGGATTTATGTAATTGCATTCGCGTCCATTCGGGGTCGTCCGGAAGTGAATCGGAGCTGAAACGAATGGAACTCGATTTTCGAATAATCCTCGTAGGGGGTAGTACACGAGGTATGGAGCAAAAATTGAGGTGGCCCGTTTTTTGGATATCTCTTCATAATTTGTCCCTATGGATTTATGAAATTGCATTCGCGTCCATTCGGGATCGTCAGGAAGTGAATCGGAGTTGAAACGAATGGAACTCGGTTTCCGAATAATCCTCGTAGGGGTAGTACACGAGGTTTGGAGCAAAAAATTGAGGCGGCCTGTTTTTGGAAAATCTTTTCATAATTTATCCCTATGGATTTATGAAATTGCATTCGCGTCCATGTCGAGATCGTCCAGAAGTGAATCGGAGCTGAAACGAAGGAACTCGTTTCCGAATAATCCTCGTAGGGGGTACTACATGGGGTATGGAGCAAAAATTGAGGCGGCCCGTTTTTTGGATATCTTTTCGTATTTGTCTCTATAGATTTATGAAATTGCATTCGCGTCCATTCGGGTCGTCCGGAAGTGAATCGGAGCTGAAACGAATGGAACTCGGTTTCCGAATAATCCTCGTAGGGGGTAGTACACGAGGTATGGAGCAAAAATTGAGGCGGCCCATTTTTTGGATATCTTTTCATAATTTGTCCCTATGGATTTATGAAATTGCATTCGCGTCCATTCGGGTCGTCCGGAAGTGAATCGGAGCTGAAACGAATGGAACTCGGTTTCCGAATAATCCTCGTAGGGGGTAGTACACGAGGTTGGAGCAAAAATTGAGGCGGCCTTTTTTGGATATCTTTTCATAATTTGTCCTATGGATTTATGAAATTGCATTCGCGTCCATTCGGGTCGTCCGGAAGTGAATCGGAGCTGAAACGAATGGAACTCGGTTTCCGAATAATCCTCGTAGGGGGTAGTACACGAGGTATGGAGCAAAAATTGAGGCGGCCCGTTTTTGGATATCTTTTCATAATTTGTCCTATGGATTTATGAAATTGCATTCGCGTCCATTCGGGATCGTCCGGAAGTGAATCGGAAGCTGAAACGAATGGAACTCCGGTTTCCGAATAATCCGCGTAGGGGGTAGTACACGAGGTATGGAGCAAAAATTGAGGCAGGCCCATTTTTTGGATATCTTTTCATAATTTGTCCTTATGGATTTATGAAATTCCATTCGCGGTCCATTCGGGTCGTCCGGAAAGTGAATCGGAGCTGAAAACGAATGGAACTCGGTTGCCGAATAATCCTCGTAAGGGGTAGTACACGAGGTATGGAGCAAAAATTGTAGGCGGCCCGTTTTTTGGATATCTTTTCATAATTTGTCCCCTATGGATTTATCGAAATTGCATTCGCGTCCAGTCGGGTCGTCCGGAAGTGAATCGGAGCTGAAACGAATGGAACTCGGTTTCCGAATATCCTCGTAGGGGGTAGTACACGAGGTATGGAGCAAAAATTGAGGCGGCCCATTTTTGGATATCTTTTCATAATTTGTCCCTTATGGATTTATGAAATTGCATTCGCGTCCATTCGGGATCGTCCGGAAGTGAATCGGAGCTGAAACGAATGGAACTCGGTTTCCGAATAATCCTCGTAGGGGGTAGTACACGAGGTATGGAGCAAAAATTGAGGCGGCCTTTTTTGGATATCTTTTCATAATTTGTCCTATGGATTTATGAAATTGCATTCGCGTCCATTCGGGGTCGTCCGGAAGTGAATCGGAGCTGAAACGAATGGAACTCGGTTTCCGAATAATCCTCGTAGGGGGTAGTACACGAGGTATGGAGCAAAAATTGAGGGCGCCTTTTTTGGATATCTTTTCATAATTTGTCCCTATGGATTTATGAAATTGCATTCGCGTCCATTCGGGGTCGTCCGGAAGTGAATCGGCTGAAACGAATGGAACTCGGTTTCCGAATAATCCTCGTAGGGGTAGTACACGAGGTATGGAGCAAAAATTGAGGCGGCCCGTTTTTTGGATATCTTTTCATAATTTGTCCCTATGGATTTATGAAATTGCATTCGCGTCCATTCGGGTCGTCCGGAAGTGAATCGGAGCTGAAACGAATGAACTCGGTTTCCGAATAATCCTCGTAGGGGGTAGTACACGAGGTATGGAGCAAAAATTGAGGCGGCCCGTTTTTTGGATATCTTTTCATAATTTGTCCCTATGGATTTATGAAATTGCATTCGCGTCCATTCGGGGTCGTCCGGAAGTGAATCGGAGCTGAAACGAATGGAACTCGGTTTTCGAATAATCCTCGTAGGGGTAGTACACGAGCTATAGAGCAAAAAATGAGGCGGCCCGTTTTTTGGATATCTTTTCATAATTTGTCCCTTTGAATTTATGAAATTGCATTCGCGTCCATTCGGGTCGTCCGGAAGTGAATCGGAGCTGAAACGAATGGAACTCGGTTTCCGAATAATCCTCGTAGGGGTAGTACACGAGGTATGGAGCAAAATTGAGGCGGCCCTTTTTTGGATATCTTTTCATAATTTGTCCCTATGGATTTATGAAATTGCATTCGCGTCCATTCGGGGTCGTCCGGAAGTGAATCGGAGCTGAAACGAATGGAACTCGTTTCCGAATAATCCTCGTAGGGGTAGTACACGAGGTATGGAGCAAAAATTGAGGCGCCCGTTTTTTGGATATCTTTTCATAATTTGTCCCTATGGATTTATGAAATTGCATTCGCGTCCATTCGGGTCGTCCGGAAGTGAATCGGAGCTGAAACGAATGGAACTCGGTTTCCGAATAATCCTCGTAGGGGGTAGTACACGAGGTTGGAGCAAAAATTGAGGCGGCCCTTTTTTTGGAATCTTTTCATAATTTGTCCCTATGGATTTATGAAATTGCATTCGCGTCCATTCGGGGTCGTCCGGAAGTGAATCGGAGCTGAAACGAATGGAACTCGGTTTCCGAATAATCCTCGTAGGGGGTAGTACACGAGGTATGGAGCAAAAATTGAGGCGGCCCGTTTTTTGATCTTTTCATAATTTGTCCCTATGGATTTATGAAATTGCATTCGCGTCCATTCGGGTCGTCCGGAAGTGAATCGGAGCTGAAACGAATGGAACTCGGTTTCCGAATAATCCTCGTAGGGGGTAGTACACGAGGTATGGAGCAAAAATTGAGGCGGCCTTTTTTGGATATCTTTTCATAATTTGTCCTATGGATTTATGAAATTGCATTCGCGTCCATTCGGGTCGTCCGGAAGTGAATCGGAGCTGAAACGAATGGAACTCGGTTTCCGAATAATCCTCGTAGGGGGTAGTACACGAGGTATGGAGCAAAATTGAGGCGGCCCGTTTTTTGGATATCTTTTCATAATTTGTCCCTATGGATTTATGAAATTGCATTCGCGTCCATTCGGGGTCGTCCGGAAGTGAATCGGAGCTGAAACGAATGGAACTCGGTTTCCGAATAATCCTCGTAGGGTAGTACACGAGGTATGGAGCAAAAATTGAGGCGGCCCTTTTTTGGATATCTTTTCATAATTTGTCCCTATGGATTTATGAAATTGCATTCGCGTCCATTCGGGGTCGTCCGGAAGTGAATCGGAGCTGAAACGAATGGAACTCGGTTTCCGAATAATCCTCGTAGGGGGTAGTACACGAGGTATGGAGCAAAAATTGAGGCGGCCCGTTTTTTTGGATATTTTTCATAATTTGTCCCTATGGATTTATGAAATTGCATTCGCGTCCATTCGGTCGTCCGGAAGTGAATCGGAGCTGAAACGAATGGAACTCGGTTTCCGAATAATCCTCGTAGGGGTAGTACACGAGGATGGAGCAAAAATTGAGGCGGCCCATTTTTTGATATCTTTTCATAATTTGTCCCTATGGATTTATGAAATTGCATTCGCGTCCATTCGGGTCGTCCGGAAGTGAATCGGAGCTGAAACGAATGGAACTCGGTTTCCGAATAATCCTCGTAGGGGTAGTACACGAGGTATGGAGCAAAAATTGAGGCGGCCTTTTTGGATATCTTTTCATAATTTGTCCCTATGGATTTATGAATTGCATTCGCGTCCATTCGGGTCGTCCGGAAGTGAATCGGAGCTGAAACGAATGGAACTCGTTTCCGAATAATCCTCGTAGGGGTAGTACACGAGGTATGGAGCAAAAATTGAGGCCCTTTTTTGGATATCTTTTCATAATTTGTCCCTATGGATTTATGAAATTGCATTCGCGTCCATTCGGGTCGTCCGGAAGTGAATCGGAGCTGAAACGAATGGAACTCGGTTTCCGAATAATCCTCGTAGGGGTAGTACACGAGGTATGGAGCAAAAATTGAGGCGGCCCTTTTTTGGATATCTTTTCATAATTTGTCCCTATGGATTTATGAAATTGCATTCGCGTCCATTCGGGGTCGTCCGGAAGTGAATCGGAGCTGAAACGAATGGAACTCGTTTCCGAATAATCCTCGTAGGGGTAGTACACGAGGTATGGAGCAAAAATTGAGGCGGCCCGTTTTTTGGATATCTTTTCATAATTTGTCCCTATGGATTTATGAAATTGCATTCGCGTCCATTCGGGTCGTCCGGAAGTGAATCGGAGCTGAAACGAATGGAACTCGGTTTCCGAATAATCCTCGTAGGGGTAGTACACGAGGTATGGAGCAAAAATTGAGGCGGCCCGTTTTTGGAATCTTTTCATAATTTCCCTATGGATTTATGAAATTGCATTCGCGTCCATTCGGGGTCGTCCGGAAGTGAATCGGAGCTGAAACGAATGGAACTCGGTTTCCGAATAATCCTCGTAGGGGTAGTACACGAGGTATGGAGCAAAAATTGAGGCGGCCCGTTTTTTGATATCTTTTCATAATTTGTCCCTATGGATTTATGAAATTGCATTCGCGTCCATTCGGGTCGTCCGGAAGTGAATCGGAGCTGAAACGAATGGAACTCGGTTTCCGAATAATCCTCGTAGGGGTAGTACACGAGGTATGGAGCAAAATTGAGGCGCCCATTTTTTGATATCTTTTCATAATTTGTCCCTATGGATTTATGAAATTGCATTCGCGTCCATTCGGGTCGTCCGGAAGTGAATCGGAGCTGAAACGAATGGAACTCGGTTTCCGAATAATCCTCGTAGGGGTAGTACACGAGGTATGGAGCAAAAATTGAGGCGGCCCGTTTTTTGGATATCTTTTCATAATTTGTCCCTATGGATTTATGAAATTGCATTCGCGTCCATTCGGTCGTCCGGAAGTGAATCGAGCTGAAACGAATGGAACTCGGTTTCCGAATAATCCTCGTAGGGGTAGTACACGAGGTATGGAGCAAAAATTGAGGCGGCCCGTTTTTTGGATATCTTTTCATAATTTGTCCCTATGGATTTATGAAATTGCATTCGCGTCCATTCGGGTCGTCCGGAAGTGAATCGGAGCTGAAACGAATGGAACTCGGTTTCCGAATAATCCTCGTAGGGGGTAGTACACGAGGTATGGAGCAAAAATTGAGGCGGCCCGTTTTTTTGATATCTTTCATAATTTGTCCCTATGGATTTATGAAATTGCATTCGCGTCCATTCGGGTCGTCCGGAAGTGAATCGGAGCTGAAACGAATGGAACTCGGTTTCCGAATAATCCTCGTAGGGGGTAGTACACGAGGTATGGAGCAAAAATTGAGGCGGCCCGTTTTTTGGATATCTTTTCATAATTTGTCCCTATGGATTTATGAAATTGCATTCGCGTCCATTCGGGTCGTCCGGAAGTGAATCGGAGCTGAAACGAATGGAACTCGGTTTCCGAATAATCCTCGTAGGGGGTAGTACACGAGGTATGGAGCAAAAATTGAGGCGGCCCGTTTTTTGGATATCTTTTCATAATTTGTCCCTATGGATTTATGAAATTGCATTCGCGTCCATTCGGGTCGTCCGGAAGTGAATCGGAGCTGAACGAATGGAACTCGGTTTCCGAATAATCCTCGTAGGGGTAGTACACGAGGTATGGAGCAAAAATTGAGGCGGCCCGTTTTTTTGGATCTTTTCATAATTTGTCCCTATGGATTTATGAAATTGCATTCGCGTCCATTCGGGTCGTCCGGAAGTGAATCGGAGCTGAAACGAATGGAACTCGGTTTCCGAATAATCCTCGTAGGGGGTAGTACACGAGGTATGGAGCAAAATTGAGGCGGCCCGTTTTTTGGATATCTTTTCATAATTTGTCCCTATGGATTTATGAAATTGCATTCGCGTCCATTCGGGTCGTCCGGAAGTGAATCGGAGCTGAAACGAATGGAACTCGGTTTCCGAATAATCCTCGTAGGGGTAGTACACGAGGTATGGAGCAAAAATTGAGGCGGCCCGTTTTTTGGATATCTTTTCATAATTTGTCCTATGGATTTATGAAATTGCATTCGCGTCCATTCGGGTCGTCCGGAAGTGAATCGGCTGAAACGAATGGAACTCGGTTTCCGAATAATCCTCGTAGGGGGTAGTACACGAGGTATGGAGCAAAAATTGAGGCGCCCGTTTTTGGATATCTTTTCATAATTTGTCCCTATGGATTTATGAATT